>NC_080713.1:1753698-1788698 GCF_019097595.1 Hemibagrus wyckioides | reverse complement strand
ATCACAATGTTTGTGTGCAAAAGCAACAGCGCTTTACAGGAACGTGATTGGTAATGACAAATAATCTGGTTTAATGAGCAAAGATTCAAAAAGACGCATTTGTAAGTTGTTTTTTTTTGTCAGGATTTTATAGGAGAATCAGAGAAAAGTGAAAAAAAATCTTCACTTTACCAGGATTATCTCTTTATTTCTGTAGTAAATTATAAATATTTATATCCCGCTCTACACTCAAGTGAAGCGAAAGTCAAATTCCGTGTTCAGGATGAATTCTGGATTCTGATTGGTCAGAAAGTGTGGATTCATTTCCTTTAACAGATTCAGAAATCTGATCAACAGTGAATCCGATCCCATGGTGCGTGTTTGGTGTTTGTTTTTTTTCTTAAAAACAGATTTCCAATCTGTAATTAGTCTATATGTATACAATAAATAAATAAATAAACCTTGGAATGATTGTCGATTCCTCTGGTGAGTGAATGTAGCTAGTTCGGTTAGCTTGTTTTGCTAATCTAATCTGAGAGCAATGCTACGAGCTAATGTAACATAAATAAGCAGCGTACGTTTATAGCTGCTGTAACGTAATGTAACATTATTATAGCAGCTATAAACAGTCGTTCCCTCATCAGCTTGTTATATCTACAGGTTACCGTAGAAACCGCAAAGAAGTATAAACTCAACTACAAACAAAACTGTAGAGTCAGATTTCAGCTGTCAGATAGGTCACGCCCACAAGGTGGAGCATGCTAGTGTGGTATATAATCCATCTCTGTGTGAACAGTCACGTCAGGTGTTGATTTTTCCAGAACTGCGTCACACAGTGGTTTATTCTGTAACTTTAATCATTATAAAGCTCTGAAGCTGCTGTTCCTCAGTTTCTGTAGAAATAAACACACGGAATCAAACTCTGTGATTAAAACCAGTCGCCTTTCATTATTTTTATTATCTTCATCACGAAGTGAAAACGGAGACTCAGGAAGTCTCAGTGTGTTTATCGCCTCGGAATCTCGGAGTTTGGTGTAATTACACTAATTAACACCGTCTTTCACTGCTCTGGACAGATGTTTAGCTCAGATTTTACATCTTTAGCCACTTTAAGTAACGTATTTACACACGCGGGTCTCCCAGGGGTCCAGCTCACGCTTTTATACTCGAGTTCATATTGTAACAAAACAGCTTAGAGGCGGAGCTGATGAATTCTGGATCCTGATTGGTCAGAAGATAAACTGTGGATTAATTGTCTACAACAGCAGCTATGCGTGTTCGTTTCTATGGTAACGGCTCGTTCACTGGAACGCGTACGGTTCGCACTCGCTGTATAATAATAAACAGAAGGAGTCTCCAGGGTCAGCGCTGTGGAACGGTCAGAGGTTTTTTCTTCAGGACAGAGCTATATGTTGTATGTTTCTGTAACACCAGGTCCTGGAGAAACGGTGTTTCATTTCACTCTGTACTGCGTCAGATATATGTGGCTGAAATGACAATAAAGCTTCTTGAATTTTGACTTTTTTTCTACGGTAACCGGTATAACAAGCTGCTTTTTTTTGTCTTATTAACTTGAAGTTCGACCGGTGAGGGAGCTATAACACAAGTGACATCATGTTTTGAGGAGGTGTGATAAATATTAATGGATAAAAACAGCTTTAATTGATGATTAAAGATAATCAGCAACAAACGTACAAGCAAAAGCATATTTGACTTCTATAGCATGGTTTTATTTGATTGTTTTTCTTTATATAACTGATGTATTGTTAATAAACACACACTAAAGGAATGAAAGGCTTTAGAATCCCATCTCAGTGATAAGTAATAGTATAGATTTTTATTTATTTATTTATTTTTCTGGAAGCATATTTACTGCATTCATTATTTTAATAGTTAAAGATAAAATCAGGCCTTTATTAGCGGCTCCCACACCAGCATTAGCATAAAACTCTACGCAGCATAGCCGCCAGCGTAAACACCTCCCTGAAACAGACTCACGGCTTATTTTTCTCACGAGAAAGTGTACACCATCTCCAGACAGACTGCAGTTACACTGCCAACAAGGAGCGAGGGAGTCATTAACTCAGCCTCCAATTAACGAGGCAGAAATCCTGGAACGAAACGAAGGAAAGGGACGAGGAGCGAGGAGCGTTCCAGGTTCTGTAGAACGACCTGAACACGACACGCCGCATCCTGATGGGCCAGAAATGAGACGCCGGATAATACCGAACGGAACCGGATCCGTCTGAAAGCTTCGCATAAACACTGCACACTGTTCTACTCGTTTATTTCTCTCCTCCGTCTCCGCGCTCAGAGGGGAACCTCATTAAATTTCCTTCAGAGTTTTTTTTTGAGGTGAAACCTTTAAACCGCATATATAACACCAGACTTAATGACTGCAGGCGACTTCTTTACTCACGAGCAGAGAAGTTTAAATATGGCTTGATTCTGGATTTTGGTGCTCAGGAGGATGTTGATTAATTTTCTATACGGATACATTACGGTTTCTATAGCAACAGATCGTAGACAACAGGAGTGTGATTGTTCTTTAATAACTGCGTAACATGTAATGAAGGAGTCTCCGGTGTCAGAGCTTGGTCACTGAGGTGAAGATGAAAGTTATTCATTCTGAATATTTTGTTGAATATCTTATTGCTTCAAACTTTTCATTCACTTTCCAAAACGTTAAAAACAGCGATAAATGGATAAAAATTATCACACAGAATTCTTTAATACAGAGGAAGTGCATGTTAAGGTCGTCGCTGATGATTTTCCCGATTCAGCACCTCACCCAGAGATCTGAACATCACTCAGAGAGAAACTTCACGCGACAGCTGAAGCTCGTCTTATTAAACTCACAGAGGAGGCGTGTCTCTTCATTCAAACGATTACTTAAAGCAGAAATCGGGCCGTCTCTAACGACGTTTCTAACGACAGCTTTTGATTTCTGAGAGGTGGCATTTCATCAGCGCACAAGACAGACCTTCGTGTTTCTTATTCCCTGATATTTTGTCGATTTTTTTGAAAAGGCTCTAATGGAGGCTGGAAAATCTCTAACAGAAGCCAATCTCACAGAGTCTACATCAGACAGAAAATCCATAAACCCCTGCGTGTGGAACATGAGTGAAAAGAAAGATTTGAAAATAGAGGAAATGAAGACGGAATGGGAAATTAGACCAAATTAAGTACAATGATTTTTACCCCTCCAGGTTTTATTCCTCATCATACACACAGTGTTTGGGTCTGTGGAGGTGTTGAGGCTCTGCTGGGTTTCACTGCATTTATACAGTGCAGGTTATTATACAATTACTAATAATTATACTTTTTATATACATATAATAACACCTTTTATACAGTTATAGGGTTTTACACTGAAAAGTAAAAAATAGAGAAGAAATTAAAAAAAAGTGAGATAATAATAAAAACATTCCAGATAATATCAGAAAAAAATCTAAAAATAGTATATCATATATAAAAATAAATGAAATAAATATATAGTTTCTAATATGTATGTAAACAATTAATTGATGTAAAATTGTGCTTCTTTTATGGAGCTGAACACGAGCAGGTTTATTAATAAATCTTCCTCGTGTGAAGTTTAATGTTGATTTTTTGAACAGTAAAATCTTCGTATCCTCCTCGAGCTCCTGAGTGTGTCAACCTTCACATACCAAGATTAACTCATGGTCATAAACCTCGACTTTATCCACTTCAGATCATTTCCCCTGCCATCGCTTCCTGCGCTGAATAAAGTGTGGCGTTTAAACTCTTTATTTTCATCAAGGTTTCAGTTTCAGAGTCAGAAGAGCTTCAGAGTCTCCAGAACCACATCCTCATCTTAGTGCTCAAGACCAGAAGAACAGACGTTTTATATTAATGTCATTAATTAAAAAATACAAAAACTATACAGAAAGGCGAGACACAGACCCACAGACTAAAAAATAAAAAACGAATCATTCGGTTATGATGAAAGAAGTGAAAGCATTTAACCAGAGGACGAGTCAATCAGTGCAATTCAGTTCATTTCATAGCCACTGTTTATATATTTATCCAAAAATCTTCAAAATAACGGTACCAGGAAGAACCAAAGTGACTTTTCACACTGACACCATAGAAGAACCATTTTTCACTTGTTCTTTAAAAGAGAGACTTATTTTTCTTTGTGTGCCATTTTTACAGTCTAAAGAAGGTTTCCCCACTACAAAGAACCAATAGAACCATCCTGTGCACTCTTAAAAATAAAGGTTCTCTAATGGTTCTTGGTCTGAAAGGATGGTTCTGGAGAAACTTTAACATCTGTGGGGGCTTTTAATTGCTTAAAAGTTGTAGTGATAAAAGAAGGTTCTTTATGGCACTAAGTAAAAAAGGCTCTTATAGGAACCATTTACTGGAAGGTTCTCTCTGGAAACAAAAATGTTTCTTTTATAAAAGAAAGCGGCAAAAAAAAAAAAAAAATCTTTTCAGTTTCACCTGAAGCATTTACTTTGTTTGGATGTTAAAGGTTCTTCATGGAACCATGAATTGTGACAAAGAACATTAGAGAACCTTTACTTTTAAGAATGAAGCTAGTTATATTTCTATCTATCTATCTATCTATCTATCTATCTATCTATCTATCTATCTATCTATCTATCTATCTATCTATCTATCTATTTGGTTGAAATGCACTTAACAGTCAATTTATTTCCATTTTTAGAGAAATTCTTTAATATTGTAATTGTTTACTGCAGTGTAAGAGGAATAAAGCGCTCTGGGTGTGCCGTTAGAGGAACTTGCTCTTCTTTACTTCCTTTGCTTTAAAACACACTTTAATGAGTTACTGTAAAAACTTCACCTTCTTCATCCATCTGCGGTCTACCAGCATTAAGATTAGAAAGAATGGATGAGATGAAGAGGTTGGTGAAGAGGGCGTGGCAGCAGGAACTCAGAGCGCTCTGCTTTCTGTTTAAACGCATTAGAGTCGCGTCTTCTTCGTCTGTGTCAGATAAATCGAGTAGTTTAATAAAGCTTTCTCTGCACTTGGCCTCTCGCAGGTGATCTGCGTCTCCAGGACATCGTCCATTAGTACGATTCAATTAAAATATTTATCTGCACAGGTAGAAAGATCAGACGCTTCCACTCTGTCTCTTCTCATTATTTTACAGAGAATTTTCCAAGATGGCTGTCAAATAAAACTGAATCTTTACTGCGTCTGAATTTCAGGCTTCTAAAGATGCCGAGGATTAAATTTCCCTTCCGCTCTCTGAATCTCTGTGTCTAATCTGCTGAACCGTCTTAAAGGAACCGAGCTGTGAGCTCACACCTTCTGGATCAGACGCTAGCTGGCAAAACCTGCGGCTACCTGCGAGGACGTCCAGATGGTCAGGTGTGGAGATGGAGGAGCTGAAATTACTGGAAGAAACACCAACAAGGAGTGTGACACACAACACCAGGTCAGTTCACCGGCAAAAATAAATTCTGGTTTTTAACACATCAATAAAAATAAAAAATCATAGAAGAAATCTGAGCTTTGTTCTCAAAGCCAGAGGCAGAAACTGGAGGCTGTAAACATGCCCTTTAGTGCAGCAGAGCAATAATAATGACCAAATGTTGACATCTGACCTTTGATAAGCATGAGTGCTAAATGCGAGGAGGTCTGGAAAACTCCAGCGGAGGTCAGCAGAATTATGGAACACAGCCAAAAGTAAAGTCAATAAACCTTTCATGTAAAGATCAGGTCATGTAAGAAACCATAAACAGAACCAGTCTACTGAATCCTCTGAATCCTCCCTCAGTGTGACTTTCATTTCTCACACCTGAAATATTTCTCTGTGTGATTATAAACTAAACAGAATTCTGGGGTTGTGTAGGTGGAGGGTTCACACTGCTCACACTTTCCCCGGGGTTAACACTGAATCCTGGATCTTCAGAATCTGACCTTTCACACTCTACATTCCTAAACCCTGGATGAACCTCCTGCTAATTTACATATTCACGTATCAACAGTTCTGATTGGATAAATCCAGCGCCGCTTTAAATAACGGCTCGTCTCAGGCTTTCACATCAGTGAGGAAAAAAGTTCAGGTCTGTGCTTCTGCACTCGAGCAGGTTCTGGTAAACTATATTGCCAAAAGTATTGGGACACCCCTCCAGATCATTGAGTTCAGGTGTTGTTTTTCAGGGGTTGGGCTCGGCCCCTTAGTTCCAGTGAAAGGAACTCTTAATGCTTCAGCTTCATACCAAGACATTTTGGACAATTTCATGCTCTTTGTGGGAACAGTTTGGGGATGACCCCTTCCTGTTCCAACATGACTGCACACCAGTGACCAAAGCAAGGTCCATAAAGACATGGATGAGTGAGTTTGGTGTGGAGGAACTTCACAGAGTCCTGACCTCAACCCCATAGAACACCTTTGGGATGAATTAGAGTGGAGACTGTGAGACAGACCTTCTCGTCCAACATCAGTGCCTGACCTCACAAATGTGCTTCTAGAGGAACGGTCAAAAATTCCCATAAACACACTCCTAAACCTTGTGGAAAGCCTTCCCAGAAGAGTTGAAGCTGTTATAGCTGTAAAGGGCGAGACAACTCCCAACTATCCTTAACCTTCTAACACCAGGTACACATTTGTCAACATAACGTGGAGCTTCAGAGCAGAGTTTTATTACGTGCTAGCTCGCCTCTAAATTTCACGTGTGAAACCTTCCTCTACCTGGAACGAAAGTTTAGAACATCAACAAAACATCTGGATTCAGACAAGATGTTCCTGCACCGTTACATCATCATCATCATCATCATCATCATCATCATCATCATCAAAACAGAGAAGAGCTCCTACACATTCTGGACAGATGACAAATTTAAAGCGTGAAAAGTGAACGAATGTCTTGGTGATTATTTCTCCACGCATGATCAGCAGAGATCAGTGGAGATCAGAGACAGCCATGAGGCTCACGTTTAAACACCACGTGTGACTTTTTTCCCTCAGGTGATGAGAAGAGGATGAAAGCAAGAACTCATCTCCTTCTCTAAACACAGAAATCTTCAGAAATGTTGTTTGTTCATCAGTTTACAAAGTTAGAGATTGGAGTCTTTCAGTGGATTTCGAATGAAATCTTTAATGCAATTTTCTTACTTTTCACTTGAGTTTAAACAGAAACAGAAAAAGAGCAGGAAAGCAATTTTAGTAGAAATCGTCAGAATTTGCCCAGCACACAAATCTGTGTAATTTCAAGGCTTTTCAGTCCTTTTAGAATCTCTGCAGCACGTATCACGGCTGATTGCAGCTTTCACGCCGTCCTGATTGCTGTCTCGTTGGCGGTCGGTGGCGTGGTGTTCGGTTCCATGTGCTGCTTCTGGTACCAGCCACCTGAAAAGCCTCCCTGCTGAGGAGGGACCTGGCGTGCATTGACTTTTCCACATCCCCGCCAAGTAGCGCATATGTCTGCCTGTTTATTCTCTCGCCAAAGCTTGGACCCGTGACTCAGGTAGCAGCATGGCGTCAGAGCGGAATTTTTTTTTTGTCTTATGTATAAAACTCTTACACAAATCCACGAACAAAAGCGCCGAGTCTTTACAGGATTTTACACACAGAGCAGAGCTTCTTCTCCTCATCCTTCAGTAACACACACTGGGTTAAAATAAACCTCATTACTGACTGAAGCGACTGAATGAGTGAGGACAGGTAAATATAAGAGCTCTTCCTCTACACGCTCGAAAAGATTCATATTCAAGGTTAATGGACTTGTTATGATCATTAAAACTTTTTGTAATTCATCCGCCTAATGAGCCGAGCAATCCGTCACTTCTTCTCAGAGTGAGTTTAGTAGCCCTAATTTACTGCTGCTGCTGCTGCTAGAAAACTCAACCCCGGTTTACGTCTCTGATAGTCGAAAGCATCGGGATAGGAATACGACTGAAATCTCTGGATTGTGTGTAATGGAGAAATCAGAAGGTTTTGTTCCTCATATGTGAAAGAATCATGGAGGTCAGGGACCATGTAGGGTACTGTATGATATACATAACATTTAGGAAGAGGTTTGGTTTGGATATCAACACTGGGATGAGTTTTGTTAATGATGTAACATAAAGGGAGGAGTTTTTCAAATGAGATTTGGTCATGACGGGAGGAGTTTTAGTTATGATGTAAGGGAAGGAATTTTGGTCCTGATGTTGTTTTGGGTTATAATGTAATGAAGGTGGAGGGGATTTTAATATGACCTAATGCATCGGGACAGGTTTTGGGAATAGTTAGTGTATGATGCACCATATTGGGATGAGTTTTGGGAATAGTTAGTGTATGATGCACCATATTGGGATGAGTTTTGGGAATAGTTAGTGTATGATGCACCATATTGGGATGAGTTTTGGGAATAGTTAGTGTATGATGCACCATATTGGGATGAGTTTTGGGAATAGTTAGTGTATGATGCACCATATTGGGATGAGTTTTGGGAATAGTTAGTGTATGATGCACCATATTGGGATGAGTTTTGGGAATAGTTAGTGTATGATGCACCATATTGGGATGGGTTTTGGGAATAGTTAGTGTATGATGCACCATATTGGGATGGGTTTTGGGAATAGTTAGTGTATGATGCAGCATATTGGGATGAGTTTTGGTTAATATAAACATTAGGAAGGTTTTGCTAATGCTGTAACATGAAGGGAGGACTGTTGGAATGAGATGTGCTCATGACATAATGATGGGAGGAGTTTTAGAATCATTTAAGTGGATTAATATAAGTGATCAATCCTGGTTATGTTGATGAAGTTCATGATGCTCCTCCATCTCAGGTGGCTTTGAAGGATTCATGAAAAAATGTCTGGTTCCTTGACTGGGAGCTTGTTAATTCCCCAAAGCTTACAGACGGGCTAGCTAACCATTTATGAGACATTAAAGATTGCAATACAGCTCCAGTGCACTCATAAAAACCGCCCTTCTGTGTTGTATTACGTCTAATAAATGAAGTTCGGCTATAAAACCTGACGTGTCATATAAGAAACTGTACCTGCTCCACAAACACCGTCCAATTAGAGCCTCAAAACACAGTAGCTCACTGTCTGCCCCTGATAAAGCCACCAGTCCATCCGTGGGTTGCTCCATGAAGGCTTTTGGTGTTAGCCTAAACAGTGTACTCACCCCAGGTTTCATATTATTCTAATGCTTCCTCCCTGCAATGCTAAAGACGGGAATAAAGTGTGTAACGTGTTGCTCTGCGCGGCAGTACCTTAGGCAGGCAGTTTAGCAGAACACTGAAAACAATCGTTGCTAATCTGGTCTACAAAGAGGTAATGCTTATTATTAGACTTATCCATTACCATAATGAGATTCACACCGTTCTGTTAGCAGCCTCTACTAGCAAGAGTTCGGCCCTCTGAGGGATTAAGGGTGATGTAGGCTCTATAATGCATTACACAGGTCCTCGCTTACTTAATGAAATAACACCTTGTGGATATTGACACCTCCTGCAAGGCTCTGAATCTTCATTTATTATTAAACACCATGTTTATCAGCACAGAAAGAGCAGTATGCACACGTATCGCCTCCTCGTATGGCTTGTTGCCATGGGGACGAGAGATTAAGGAGGAAAAGAAACAGTAAATAAAACAATACTATGAAGGGGAACTAATCCGTTCTCGATTTCTCAGGCAGATTCATGAAGATAGAGCTGCAACATTATTATGTCATTTACACCAGACAGGTAAGAAATCTTCCTCACATTTTCATCTTCCATTTAAAGGCATTTTATACTGTTTGTTTTTATCAGCATCTAATATTTAATGCTGCACTGATACCAGTTTGTCAAATTCCCTACATGATTTTGGAACTCCTCGATATTGACTAACTTCATTTTCATTTTATTTAACTCTATAACATACTACAAAACTACAGAACTTAACATACTACACAATGTTAGATCCTTAAAAAATACTATAAAACTTTACAAACGAAACAGCTATTACTACATACTGTAAAACTTTACAACATTCTACAAATGTGAAACATACTCATTTTCATTTTAGATTATTACAACATAGTTCAAAACTTTACCACTTTACAAAACTTAACATACTACAAGTTAGAACCTTACTATATACTACAAAACTTTACAAATTTATAAAACATCTAATCTACCTACTGTAAAACTTTACTGCATTACAGCATGCTACAAATATAGAACCTTTAAACACGCTAAAAATTCTCTTTTGAGAATTTTGCAATACATTACGAAACTTTACCACTTTCTTACCAAACTACAAAATTTAACATACTACACAACTTTACAACATACCGCAAAACTTTACAGCTTTAAAACATACTGAGAAACTTTACATACTTTACAACTTTAAAACACACTGTTCCACTGTGAAACATAATGACAATCATTACAACTCTGAAACAGCTTGCCATAAAATGCTAGAAAGTTAAAGCATACTAAAAACCTTCTCCAATAAAAATAACAATGTGTATGAAGGCTCATGAATGCTTTATAACATCATATGAATGTTCTTATAGACTAATGCTAATGTATTTTTGGTTTTTTTTGTTTTTTTTTACAATTTATGAAAGTTACTATAAAATAGTATTCATAAATAATCATAATGATGTATTTATTGCCTTATAAATGCATTGTAACAGGTTATAAATGTATTCCTAGGTCATTATGATATGTAGCCATCATTCCCTTTGACTAGAATCAATCCGGTCTACTTTCAGATCTGAAAACAGAGTAAAGTCGTAGGTTCTGACCCTTCAGAGGTTCACAGTAATGCTGATCTGACGAAAAGGTTGTTCTCAGCTTCATAGCTTTCCTTCAGATAAGTTTTGGCACCCCAAAATCTTTTCTCTGAGAGGTTTATTTACTCATAACGCAATCATAAAGCCAGTACAGTGATTTTGTGTCCAAAGCAAATAAAAAACTCAAATATTACAAAAATGTAGCTTTCTTCCCACTCCTAGTTAGCGGCTAACGACTCTTGGAGCGCTCGTAAACTTGTCGTACACGCCGTTCGTGTCTGTCGATGTCTCCTCTGAGCAATAACTAGCAGTATTCACTGTGGAATTAAGAGCAGCTTTTCACAGGCGTCTGACACACAATGGCAAGTCAGTAATTACTATCGACCCTGATGAATCGCTTTATTTTGGGCGCAGGATTCTGCACTGAGCGTTCTGAGCGCTGAGAATGAAACGTCTAAACAGACTTGTGAGAAGAACAAACGCAAAATCGGCTCTTAGTGTTAACTGCTGCGTTCCAACATTCCGATCCGGCTCACTGTAAAGATTTACATTTACAACAAACTATTTTTATCAATTACAAAATGTTATTATTATTATTATTATTATTATTATTTTAATTAATTAATTAAATATATACCAGAATAAATGAATGTTTATGGTTATTTTTCTTTTTATTAAATACACTAAAAAGGTTTAATTCCTTTTTTATCTTTAAAGTGGATTAATTAAAGTAAAATAATAAAATAAATAAATAGATATGGTTGCTGTATGTGATTTTTCTGCTCCTTGATGCCGACAGTAATTTGGAGATTCTTTTAAAAAGTGCAGTGGACGAGTCCGGTGTCTCTCAGATGAAACCCAGTCGTCTTTTCGCAGCGGTCAGAAGAAGATGGTCTCTGGGGTAAAAAGATGAGAAGTGACACTTCAGCGAGCCAGACGTCCTAATGCAGTAATGTTTCTGTGACAGAGCGAGGCCGAGCTTTCAGCTTCCATCAGGAGCGTCGCTGCTCACAGAGCTACAGCTACTTTACATAGAAACAGATGAGGAGACACACACTCATTTTCTTTCTCAATCCCTCCATCATTTCACATTGTTTCTAAATTACTAAATTGTCTTTTTTTCTTTTATGAATTTTATGTTTTTTGTTTTTTTCTGTACACTTTGCTTTTGCTTTTATTCCTTTGCATCCCTGTGGATGGATCCCTAACCCTAGGAATTAATTTAGTCTTTATTTTTATTACATTTTTTGTTTGTTTATCTGCTTTTTAATTTTTTTTTTATCATTTTTTCTTTCTTTCTTTCTTTCTTTCTTTCTTTCTTTCTTTAAAAGCTGAATGGTCAGTAGAAGGCTGTGTGGTCAGGATACAGCTGTGTGCTCAGTGGAAGGCTGTGTGGTCAGTAGATGGCTTTGCATTCAGTGGAAGGCTGTGTGGTCAGTAGACGGCTGTGTAGTCAGTGGAAGGCTGTGTGGTCAGTAGACGGCTGTGTAGTCAGTGGAAGGCTGTGTGGTCTGTAGATTGCTGTGTGGTCAGGATACAGCTGTGTGCTCAGTGGAAGGCTGTCTGGTCAGTAGATGACAGTGCAGTCAGTGGAAGGCTGTGTGGTCAGGAGAAGGCTGTGTAATCCGTAGAAATCTGTGTAGTCAGTATACAGCTTTGTGGTCAGTCGATGGCTGTGTGCTCAGTAAAAAACTGTATAGTCAGCAGAAGACCGTGTGGTCAGTAGAAGGCTGTGTGGTGAGCAGATGACTGTGTGCTCGGTAGAAGGCTGTGTGGTCAGTTAATGGTTGTGTGGTCAGTAAAAAGCTACGTGGTCAGTAGTTGGCTGTGTGGTTAGTTGATGGCTGTGTGGTCAATAGAAAGCCACGTGGTGAGTAGATGACTGTGCTCAGTAGAAGGCTGTGTGGTCAGATAAAAGCTGTGTGGTCAGTAGATGTCTGTGTCAGTGTTTATTTAACATAAAGCCAGGTGGTGAGGTCATCCACTTCAGTCACATCACCAGATACAGAGATCGCGCAGGAGAGAGAGCTTCATAACATCATAGGAAAAAATCAAATCATCAGCACTTTGCCGCGTTTCTGCATCCTAATAACACTCGCATTAACGCAGAGCGTCGCGTGTAGCACACATGCAGCTGCTGTGAACGTTTATTAGCATAAAATCTCCTGAAAATGAAACCTGGACATTGTTTATCACTCGGGATACGACACGCGAAACGTTGGAAACGCGGCTCCGGAGATTTCTTCATCAATCACTCACGCGAGCATTTCCACCAGATTCCACCAGTGAATCCACTCGCCTCGGAGGGTCTGGACATTTACACGTGAGGAACAAACGTAAAACCAATGACAAATTCGAGAATCATCTAGAACTTTGTGTTAATGACATTATCTAGCCAGATGTTAAGTGTGAAAAGAATTGTTGTAGGATCTTCTCCTAACTCCAGAACTGTGAGATGATCAGTCTGAGCTTCCTCTCAATTATAACACAATCTCTTTTGGTTCCTTTGGGGTTCTTTGGATAGTTAGGAGGTGTTCAGCTTCTACAAGCAGATCTAGCTGAACATCTCTCAGGGTTCCTCCAGCAGAGAGCCACCAGAGAACCTCCAGATATTCCGTTTTGTTCCTTCCTGAAGTCAGGAACACCGTGAAGCCACCTGGAATCCCACGTGGAAAATCAGAGCCTGGTTCTGAGTGCTTTGTGCATGTGTGTACTGACATTTCACCCACACACACACACACACACACACACACACACACACACACAGGTCTTTGTTTCCGTTACATTTTTTACGACTGCCCACTCGGCCGAAATCCTCGGAGACAAATATTTCACACAGAACAAACAGAGTGAGGCGAGACGGCGCCAAGAGAACTTCACACATCACTCAGGTCAATACAGAGTAAATATTTCACACCTCCGTCTCCACGACAACACACACATCACTCACTCTCTCTCTCACACACACACACACACACACACACTGAGAGTAGTAAAATAAACACCTTTATAATCTTTATTATTACTTTAATTAACGATTTGGCTTCTTAGATCTCTTTCTTTCTTCCTTCCTTTCTCTCTCTCTCTCTCTCTCTCTCTCTCTCTCTTTCTTTCATTCTTTCTCTCTCTCTCTCTCTCTCTCTCTCTTTCCTTTCTGTTTTTATCACGGTTAGAATATTATAATTATAAAGTATTATAAAGAGACAAGAAGAGTGAGACAGCGTGAGAGATACAGGCGGCGTGAGACAGAGAGGGGTAGAGAGTTAGACAGAGAGGGAAAGAGAGAGAGACAGAAGGAGTGAGATACAGAGAGGCATAGAGTGAGACATGGTGAGATGGAGACAGGGAGAGAGGCAGTAAGAGAGTGAGACAGGGTAAAAGTGAAACAGAGTAAGACAGGAAGAGAGTAAGGCAGAGAGAGTGAGACAGGGAGAGCGAAATGCGGGGAGACGGTGAGACGGGGAAAGAGTAAGACAGGGTGAGAATGAGACAGGGAGAGAGTTAGGCAGTGAGAGAGTGAGACAAGGAGGGAGTGAGACAATGAGAGAGTGAGACAGTTAGAGAGTGAGACAGGGAGAGACGTAGGCAGTGAGAGAGTGAGACAAGGAGGGAGTGAGACAATGAGAGAGTGAGACAGTTAGAGAGTGAGACAGGGAGAGACGTAGGCAGTGAGAGGGTGAGACAAGGAGAGAGTGAGACAAGGTGAGAGTGAGACAGTGAGAGAGTTAGGCAGTGAGACAGGGAGACAAGGTGAGAGTGAGACAGGGAGAGAGTGAGACAGGGAGAGGTGAAGTACACATGCTCAGTTAAAGCTGTGAGGTTGCTGTGGTGTGAATGGTAATGAGCTCTGATCTTTACAGCGCAGTAAAGGACGAGGATATGTGTGTGTGTGTGTGTGTGTGTGTGTGTTCCTCATACTAATCCAGCCTTATGGTCATTAACTCATTTGTGTGTGTATTTGTACAAATCAGAAGAAAACAAGCACTGAACATTCCACCGCAGACCAGTGCAGAAAACACACTTAGACCTCACACACACACACACACACACACACACACACACACTTTATATCAGTAAAACCTCTCATCAGAAAAGCAAACCATTTCAAACAGAAGTGTAAAGCACCGCCTATTTCCATCTAAGACCGCCTCCTGTTTGTGATTGGTTGAAATAATAATAATAATAATAATAATAATGATAATAATAATAATGCTCTCTCGTCTACAAAATCAAAGTAAATCATGGAGTTTTACTGAGGAAGAAGGTGTAATTATAGACCTGGGGTTTGTTGCTTGTGTGTGTGTGTGTGTGTGTGTGTGTGTGTGTGTGTGCATTCCCCAGAAACTGCACTCTCCCACATTGCCATTCAGAGCAGTGCAGCGGTGCTGTCATCCTGTCAGCAGCATCACTCGCTCCGAGCGCAGCCAAGCACAATCTCACACACAGCACAGGCAAATGGGAGCTGTGGACTTCAGCAACATAACAACTGCCTCACACACACACACACACACACACAGACACACACACACACACAGACACACACACACACACAGACACGGCACAGCATGGCACAGAAAACCTCATATCTGTTGTGCTCTCAGAGGACACAGTGTCATAAACAGAAAACATACTAACACACACACACACACAGACACACACACACACGCACACACACACATACACTCGAACAACACCACACAACAAAAAGCCTAGAGGATTGAATTGCAGCACATCCAGTGCCATGTTCCCTAATAAATAATAGCAGTAACACACACACACACACACACAGCCTGGTAAAAGGGGTCCAAGCACCGGAGTTGCACTAATTATTTAAATTGTTTGTACTTGTGAAAGTTCTCGGGTTCTGGAGTTACACAATCCATAGACCCACAAATGACCTCATGACAAGATAAGCAAACAAACAAACAAACAAACAAACAACTCAGTCATTTTAAAGTACACAGGCGCCAGACTGGATTTTCTAATCATTTATAATGTTAATAATAATAAGAATAAGAATATTTTTTTTAATATTTTTTAAATTATTATTATTATTATTATTATTATTATTATTATTATTATTATTATTATTATTATTATCATTATTATTATTTTATTGGAATTAAATATTATCTGTTATTATTGTGTATTGTGATATCAAGATGTTTCTTTTCCTCTAAAATATAACAAATTATGCAAATTATATATATAATAAATAAATAAATAAATAAATAAATAAATAAATAAATAAATACAGTAATTAATTTCATATAAAACACTTTAAAAATTAATTTATTTAAAAAAAAATAAATTACTATCATTATATTTTACAAACATTTTTGTTATTTTTTTCATAAAATAATAAATAAATAAAGAATAAAAGCTGGCTAGATTTTGACATCACACCTAAAAGGTACAAAAAGTCCAATCTAGACTAATCATAGTCTAATCTGTGAACAAAAGCTCTTCGATGTTGTCGCTATGGTTACGGTGTTTTTCAAGGCTAAATGTGTGGAACAACAAGAGATAAAGAGAAAATAATAAAACATCGAATTAAGATCCGCCGGCATGTTACGTCACGTATTACATTATTTATATATTTACAGTCATTTTCCTTTTCATTAAAAAAAAAAAAATCGTTTATGTAATCATTTATATAATACTCGTTTCCATGGTAACCACTCGGTAATGGATGTTTACAGCTTCTTAATACTGATTTTTTTTTTAATTACAAAAGAATAAACAACTTTAATGAGTCAAAAGTTCAGCAGAAATGTTGTTTGGAATATCATTTTTAAATGAATTTTTTTTTTTCAAATTTTCAATTATAAAATGTATTAAAAAACTAAATTCTGTTACATTTTTGTATATTCAATTTTCTAAAATCAATCAAAAAATGTTATTATTTTTATTTTATATTATAAAATGTATATTAAACTTTGTTACATTTTTGGAATATTAAATTCTCTTAAACAAATCAAAATTTGATTTTTTTTTCACATTTTATATTATAAACTGTATATTAATTTTTTTTTTATTTTTGTATATTTGATTTTCTTAAACAAATCAAAAATTTAATTAAAAAAAATCACAAAAAATGTATATCAAATTTTATTAAACTGATATGAAAATATTGATTTTTTTTTTCAAATTTTATATTATAAAATATTATTTTCTATAACATTTTTCTATATTAAATTTTCTTAAACAAATCAAAAATTGCCACTTAAAGAATTTAATAGAGTGAAATGTTTCATAAATAATTTTATAATGAGAGATATTAAACGAGTAAATTAAATGAATAAAAAAAAGCATTAAGAATTAGATAAATAATCAAGGGTGGATGAAGATTGTTATTAAATGAGTAAATATAAAAAATTATAAATAATTAGATAAATAACCGAGATCGAATGAAGATTGTTTTTGTTTGTATTTAATAATCGAGTCCTGAGTGTGTTTACGATCTCGGATTTATTTTTCCTGTTGTTTTTTTGATCTGTCGGTGGAAACTTTGCCCTCAGAGCACTTATCCCTGTCAGTTCCTTCAACAGATCTGCGCTCAGAATTCATTCTGCCTCAGCTGTCGAGTCACTTTGAATAAACGCTTCTGTCGAGTGAATAAACGTGAACGTAAACAGCCATAAAAAAATAAATCACTTAACTTTACTTCTGAGCGGCAGAACAAAAACAAACCAGCAGAAAACTTCTTCCAGCCGGCGATTTTCCAGCTCCACGCGGGCCTCGACTCGGCTTTGATACAGAGATTCATATTTTACAATTTATAACACATCGCTTGCGGTAGTGTGTGTGTGTGTGTGTGTGTATTCGTGTGTATACGGATTTACGTCGAGGTGGATTTGTTGCTCGGCTTCTCCCGATTTTCCTGCATTCGGAATAAACAAGAGCCCGGGTTAAGAAGCCAGACCTGCTCAGTGTGGCGGAAACATGCTTCATGACTCCTCAAGGGGAAAAAAACATCCTCAGGAAATAAAATATTGGCGCTCTGAAGATTAAAAAAACATCGCAGGATTATTTACCGGCTTTCTTTTTAATGCCCTTTTTTAATTATTGCTGTAAATGTACAGACACACATATACACACACACACAGAGACACACACACACACAGAGACACACACACGTTATCAGGGAACGGTGTGAGGCCCAAACCCCTGAGAGATACGGCTCTAATGCGAGTTGCTCACCTGTCTGAGGAGATCCGGGTGCTACTCTGAATATGCTCGGGGAGATTAGATTATAAATATCACGGCTCTGAGCGCAGACGGGAAAACCGGAGCTCCGATAACGGATCCGGAGTCGGTGTTCTCGGGTGAACAGCAGAAGTGGCAGATATGACAAGACGGTGAAGAAAGAAAGATAAACAGGAAGTCACTCGGTTAAAGTGAGGCACAAAATGGTTTTTTTTGTATTGTTAGAGAAACAAATAGAGATGTGTTTGTAGATAGAGTTCTCCGTAAAGGAGTACGACTCCGACCACGTGGCATGAGGCAGAGTTCCTCTGAGTTCCTCTGAGTTACTGAGTGGAAGATAATTTGTATAAAATGGAGGAAAAGTTCTATTCATACGTCGCTGGAGCTCGTTATAGAACCCCACAGTTTAGAGAGAGAGAGAGAGAGAGAGAGAGAGAGAGAGAGAGAGAGAGAGACAGAGAGAGGAGAGACACAGAGAGAGAGAGAGAGAGAGAGAAAGAGAGAAGAGAGAAAGAGAGAGAGAGAGAGAGAGAGAGAGAGAGGAGAGAGAGAGAGAGAGACAGGAGAGAAAGAGAGAGAGAGACAGAGAGAGAGAGAGAGAGAGAGAGAGAGAGAGCGGTGTCCTGCTGCAGGGTCTGGGGTTCTGTATGAACTCAGACATAGTAATTAACTCCATTACATTTGAGATGTTTTCTTGTTAATGAACACTACACACTGTTTACTCTCTCAGGCTATAATGAGCAATTAAAAATTCACCGAATCAAAAGCGGTTGAAGAATCGGAACAGAAGAAGATGAAGAGGAACTGGTTTGGTTTATTGGAGCAGGTTTATCTGGGTGTGATGGTGAGTCTTCTAGCTGAGACAGGAAGCTGATGGTGGGAATCAGGATGCTAGTCTCAGGATGCTCTGCTCTCTGTATCTAGCTTCTACTCCACTTCTGACCTCACAGTGGACTTCTGCATCTTTCTGAGTGACGGTGATGGATGTCTCCATGGTAACCGCATCCGCCGGATCTCGGATCCAAACTGGGGATTATGATGCTGATTCATGGATCCCGTCCCTCAGAAATTGGCTAAATTGCGGCGCCCCATCAGCCTGAGTCACTCATCCTCCATGACCAGCTGTATTTCTCTTCTCTTTTGTCGGGGTCTGACCCCGTCTCCACAGCAAGCCTTTTATCTCCCTAATCGTCCCGGAGCTACGCCCTTCCATGCTTTCCCCCTCTGTTCTATGGGAGAGCAATTACAGCCCATTACCGGGGCGAGCAGGACAAAGGCTGACCAAGGACGAGAGGGATGATGATTTAGACCGAGAGACTTCAGAAAACATCATAACACGCTTCACTGTGGTTTTCATCATCATCATCACCACCATCATCATCATCATCATCATCATCATCTATTTTACTTCCTATTTTCCTCTCTCTCTCTCTCTCTCTCTCTCTCTCTCCTTTTGTCTCTATTTCTCTCTTTATCTATCTCTATCTATCTATCTCTATCTATATCTCTCTCTATCTGTCTCTCTCTCAGTTTCCTCCCTCTGTCTGTACATCTTTGTCTCTTTGTGACTCTATCTATCTATCTATCTATCTATCTATCTATCTATCTATCTATCTATCTATCTATCTATCTATCTATCTATCTATCTCTCTCTCAGTGCCCCCCCCCCTCTCTCTCTCTATATATATATATATATATATATACACTATATTGCCAAAAGTATTCGCTCACCCATCCAAATAATCAGAATCAGGTGTTCCAATCACTTCCATGGCCACAGGTGTATAAAATCAAGCACCTAGGCATGCAGACTGTTTTTACAAACATTTGTGAAAGAATGGGTCGCTCTCAGGAGCTCAGTGAATTCCAGCGTGGAACTGTGATAGGATGCCACCTGTGCAACAAATCCAGTCGTGAAATTTCCTCGCTCCTAAATATTCCACAGTCAACTGTCAGCTGTATTATAAGAACGTGGAAGTGTTTGGGAACGACAGCAACTCAGCCACGAAGTGGTAGGCCACGTAAACTGACGGAGCGGGGTCAGCGGATGCTGAGGCACATAGTGCGAAGAGGTCACCAACTTTCTGCAGAGTCAATCGCTACAGACCTCCAAACTTCATGTGGCCTTCAGATGAGCTCAAGAACAGTGCGCAGAGAGCTTCATGGAATGGGTTTCCATGGCCGAGCAGCTGCATCCAAGCCATACATCACCAAGTGCAATGCAAAGCGTCGGATGCAGTGGTGTAAAGCACGCCGCCACTGGACTCTAGAGCAGTGGAGACGCGTTCTCTGGAGTGACGAATCGCGCTTCTCCATCTGGCAATCTGATGGACGAGTCTGGGTTTGGCGGTTGCCAGGAGAACGGTACTTGTCTGACTGCATTGTGCCAAGTGTAAAGTTTGGTGGAGGGGGGATTATGGTGTGGGGTTGTTTTTCAGGAGCTGGGCTTGGCCCCTTAGTTCCAGTGAAAGGAACTCTGAATGCTTCAGCATACCAAGACATTTTGGACAATTCCATGCTCCCAACTTTGTGGGAACAGTTTGGAGCTGGCCCCTTCCTCTTCCAACATGACTGTGCACCAGTGACCAAAGCACGGTCCATAAAGACATGGATGACAGAGTCTGGTGTGGATGAACTTGACTGGCCTGCACAGAGTCCTGACCTCAACCCGATAGAACACCTTTGAGATGAATTAGAGCGGAGACTGAGAGCCAGGCCTTCTCGTCCAACATCAGTGTGTGACCTCACAAATGCGCTTCTGGAAGAATGGTCAAAAATTCCCATAAACACACTCCTAAACCTTGTGGACAGCCTTCCCAGAAGAGTTGAAGCTGTTATAGCTGTAAAGGGTGGACCGACGTCATATTGAACCCTATGGATTAGGAATGGGATGTCACTTAAGTTCATATGCGAGTCAAGGCAGGTGAGCGAATACTTTTGGCAATATAGTGTATATATATATATATATCACACTCTCTCTCTCTAGGTTCCTCCCTCTCTCTCTCTCTCTCTCTCTCTCTCTCTGTGTCTCTCTATCTCTTTCTCTCAGTGTACATCACTCTCTCTCTCTCTCTCTCTCTCTATATATATATATATATATATATATATATATATATATATATATATATATATATATCGCTCTATCTATCTATCTATCTATCTATCTACAGTATCTATCTCTCTGTCTCTCTCTCTCTCTGTCTCTCTCTCTCTCAGCAGGATGGTAAATTTGAGCGATGATGCCAGACTACAGGTGGCTGATGAAGGTTCAGTGAACAGAACCGTATGATCAGAGTTTTATATAACATCACAGTAATTCTGAGAGCCCTGGTGTGTTCTCCTCCTCTCCGCGGTTCTGTAGTCAGGTGAGAACCGGCTCACAGCATGACACTCGGTTCTCAGAGCTTCTGAGCGACGTGGCCTCCTGCAGCCTGCTGGCTTTTTAGCTAAATTCATTGTAATTACAGACACAAACACTCTCCTGAAGTTCTCTCAGAGTTCCTAGAACCAGGACTTTCACAGAAAAGCGTTGTTAATGTTGTTATTGTCAGCACTTTACAGCTTTTCCACGTGAAACCCGAGCGCTAGTGTGAAACGTCAGCTGGAACACGTGAAGTTCACTGTAAGCCGCAGCTCTTTCATCATAATTTCCACTAAATACAGCTTCATTCTCTGCTCCTTCAGCTGAAGTGGTGCTGCGTGTACTGGTTTATTGGTTTCCACATCAGCGCTGGAACATTTATCCCAGCAGAATGTGGTATAAAGTGCTTCAATTATCCCCTCCACTTGAAAACACTGAGTTCAGCCAGGTTGCTCTCGGTGTAGTGAACCTGATACCAACCTTCGGCGCTCCGTAACGTTCATACACACCATCACCCACTTCTCAGATCAGCTCACATTCAGTAACATCCAGATAATCCAGCTAATCTCCAAGAGAGAGCTCGTCTCCTCACCACTCCGGCGTCTCCGGATCCGAGTCTGAGCTCGGGTCTCTGTCTGGGAGCAGCTTCTCCTCGGAATTGTCAGAATGTTTCAGAAAAATGAAAAAAGTTCAATAAACTCTAAAATTTTCTGAAGGTTATGATTACCAAGAAGGTTTTCTGAAGGTCAGAGCAAGATTTCAGAGAAATTTAAGAACACTTTTCCTCAACATTATTGTTCTAGGAGCTTTTAGGAGGGAACCATCACAGTTCCCAGAGCTTTTAGTAGAATTATAGAGGAGCATGTGGAGACTTCTTTATACATCGGCTCGGCTGGGAGAGAATAAACGAGTCTCTGCCAGTCAGAGCCATGGTGTCTTTGCGAGGATGACATTTGGCAGATCAAGATCAAGGCCAGAAGAGAGGAAGAGTGTGTGTGTGTGTGTGTGAGAGAGTGTGTTTAAGGGCACGAGGGGACTCTGGAGGCCTGTGGTCAGAGGCTGGCCTTATGTTATTTTTATTCCTCCATCAATCATGTCATCAGCTTTAATCAGGCCTGAGAGACTGGAGGAGGATTTTCTGCTGAATTGAGACTGACGTGGAATGACATTGACAATGACAAGAACGCTTTTGGTGAAGACGCTGCTGCTCTATTTTACTCGGAGATGACATGACAAGTAGCATTCACACACACACACACACACACACACATACACACACACACACTCATCTTACTTGACATTTTGATTGGCACACAATTATTTCAGATAAAAAGAGTTTCCACTAAAATCAGTCTTCACTTTCCAATAATGCAACTAATAAATTAATTAATACTGTGGTTGTGTGACAAAGCTGGTACCGTCCTGTTATTACCATGTTGCATCTCTGTTACTGCCCTGTTACCCTGTTACTACCCTGTTACCCTTTTACTACCCTGTTACCACCTTGTTATTATCGAATTACTACCCTGTTACCACTCTGTCACCCTGTTACTACCCTGTCACCACCCTGTTACTGCCCTGTTACCCTGTTACCACCCTGCTGCCACTCTGTTACTGTCCTGTTACCCTGTTACCACCCTGTCACCACCCTGTTACTACAATGTTACCACCCTGTTACTACCCTGTTATCTTGTTACTGCCCTTTACCACCTTGTTATTATCATATTACCACCCCATTCCCACCTTGTTGTTACCCTGTTACCACACTGTACCACAGTTACCATGTTACTACTATGAATTGTTCATACAGACTTAAGTGTACTGGTTTTACTGGTTTTACAAAGCTGTGTAGGAAAAAAAAAGAAAATAAAGTGAGTCAGTTCACATCTTTCTGTTAGAAACGCCTAACGCCTATTTTAGCGGCGTACGGATTAGCGTGAAGCTTCGGAGGTGAAAATGTCAGAGCGGCTGCTGGGAGTTGAAGCAGATCCAGCGGCGTGGGCGAGGCAGATGATGATTTATTTCAAAATGTCATATTTATGTATTTCATTTTGACCTCTAATGGGGTTCCTTCTATAGCGTTTGTGTGTGTGCATGAATTTCTGTGCGAAACATCGCCGTGGCAACCAGAGACGGGCCGGGTTTAATCGGCTCCGAGAAATCACGCAGGAGAGTGTGGAGTATAGCTGTGTGTGTAGCGTCGAGCTGAAGTCTTCTCACATCTAATACACCTGTCAAGGAGTTTACTGAACCCGAGTCTGAAACTTAGTTTATTACCTGGTCTGGATTCGGTTTCAGACTGGACGTGACTGGACATGATTAAATAAACAAAGCAAAGAAAAGAAAGCTCTGACTGACTGATGGCCAAGAGAACTTCCAGGAGAACCTCAGGAGAACAGGAGCAGTTTGGATCTACGAACGTGCAGAAGCAGTGTCAAAGTTCAAGGAACTTTCAGGAGAACACATTATGAACCATGCTGAGCTAGGAACTGTTAGAAGAATTTTAAGGACAACCGTTTCTGAACAACATGGTTCCAGGAACTTTAAGGAGGATTTTCATAGAGTGTTTCATGAATTTTATGATTCTATAAACATTTAGAAGAATTTTAAAAGAGAACCGTTTCTGAACCACATGGTTCCAGGAACTTTCAGACAGATCGTAGGAGAAGGTTTAATAGATTGTGTGGATATAGAAACTGTTCTCAGGAGATTCTCAGGAGACATTTCTGAGAATTTCTAATGATTTTCATGAAATAGGATCTAGGGAGAAGTTCTAGGATCTTCCAGGAGAATTTTTGGAGAATTTCTGCTGAATATCAGAAACTTTTATTAGAATTCTAATTCTTTTAGGGAAATTTTAAGAAAATGTTTCATTAAAAGTCAGGGTTCTAGGAACTTTTAGAAGAACATTTTTTCAACATCAGGGTTCTGGGAACTAAGAGAATGTTTCCTTAAAAGTCACGGTTTTAGGGACTTCAAAAATCTTCAATATGTTTCTTTATAGACTCAGTTTGTTTGTTTGTTTGTTTGTTTCCACACCTGAGAGGAAATCCTCCACCTGTACAGTAGAGCATTAATATATGGTAATAAAATCTCATAGAGGTTCTAGCTTGTGGATCACGATTCAGGACGTGTCTCAGTCCTCATATCATCTCGTTAAATCTCCTCCTGGCCTCGACTTGGTTCGTCGTTCCTTTTTGCATGCACTGAGTTTGACAGGAAGTAATTCCTTCCGAACTTCAGAACAGTCTGAAGGTGACATCCTGGAGTAAAGGCTCAAAGAAGATTTGACAGCTTTCGGTCTCGATCTCGACTCAGTCTCGCTTTCATTTGGACTCGCTCTTGAGCTGGTCTCGCTCTCCTTATGACTCAATCTGGACTCGGTCTCGTCTAGTCCTGCTCGCGGATGTGATAGCGCCCTCCGGGACTCCGTCGCTAGCAGCCGGAAACATTAGCATGTTGAATGAAGATTTAATCTGTTTTTAATGTTTTTAATTGACCTTTTTCCCATTTTCTTCTTTAAGCCTTTAGATATCTGCATAACAAATACGTGATCTAATAGCCTAAAAAATCTAATCTAATCTAAAATCTAATCTACTATCCTAAATTATAGATGATCCTTTAACCTAATATTACTACAGTGTTACCATTCTGTTACTGCCCTGTTACCCCTCTGATACTGCTCTGTTACCATTCTGTTACTGCCCTGTTACCCCTCTGATACTGCTCTGTTACCACCCTGTTACCACTCTGTTACTGCCCTGCTACCCTGTTACTACCCTGTTACCCTACCCTTGTTACTATCATATTACTACCCTGTTGCTACCATGTTACAAACCCATTACCACCTTGTTATTACAATGTTATTACCCTGTTACCACACTATTATTATGCTGGTAAGACCATGTTACCTTGTCACTACCCTGTTACCACCCCATAACTACCCTGTTGCTGCTGTTACCACAGAACCCGCTCTCCTACAGCGCTCCTCTCTGCAGCTCTTCATAACATATTCATCCTGTTTTCACGAAAATACCAAGAAAACCTTGTCCTTGTGGCTTGAGCAGGAAGATAAGACCCTCCTGAGTGCTGAATGATGAATCAGGGCTACGTCACTCACATAAAGCTGCAGGCAGAAAAAACATCATCAGGCTGAAAGAGGTTCTGATGAAGGTAATGTAAAAGAAAGTTCCTGACAAATTGCTTCACCAGCAAATACGTTATTGTTTCTATATAACAGCTAGTGTGTGTGTGTGTGTGTGTGTGTGTGTGTGTGTGTGTGTGGGAGGGAGGAAGGGTTTAACGCTCTCGTATAAGAGGAATAAAGCACTTCAGCTCATCCCTTTGTGCCTTATTCCTTATTTATCCTGTACACTACTCTTTAATCGCTTGTCATGTCTGTTACCTAGCAACCGAGATGCACATGGAGCTGTTAGGCATGAACCCAACACTAGAAATGTATGTAATTAATCTTAAATGTACCTTTCTGCCTTATTAATGCGTCTAATAATCACCAGATTCAAAACATGCAAGCGTTTAAAGAGCTCGTTTAGCAGAAATTAGCAGAGAGTCACAAAAATTCATTAATTAAACAGCATGAAATTAGAGGGAGATGGGAAAAAATTGCATTTTAATTAATATTAAAGATTGTCTAAAAAAATTTCTAGAACTATTCTGTATAGAAAATATTCTCCTAAAAGTCCCAAGACCCAGGATGGTCAGAAAGTGTTCTTCAAAAACCTTTTTCATTTAGAAAATCTCCCTCAATGTTTCTACAACCATGAAGTTCAGAAAACATTCTCCTTAAGTTCTTCTGAAAGTTCCTAGAGCAATAATGTGAAAAAAACATTCTCTTAAGTTCCTAGAACCCAATGTTTAGAAAACCTTCCATTCAAGTTCTACTGAAAGTTCCTAAAATCATGTTCTTCAGAGAACATTCTCTTCTAAAAAAGGTTCCTTGAAGCACATCATTCAAAACACATTCTCCCAAAAGTCCCAAGAACCAAGAAGGTCAGAAAATGCTCCTTGTAAAGTTCCCAGAACCGAACAGTACAGAAAACCTCCCTCAAAGTTCTCCTAAAAGTTTCTATAACCATTAAGTTTAGAAAATGTTCTCCTCAAGTTCCCCTGAAAGTTTCTAGAGCAATAACATCTAAAAAATGTTCTCTTAACACACCCTAAAAGTTCCTAGAACCCACGGTTTAGAAAACCTTCTATTCAAGTTCTACTAAAAGTTCCTACTAAAATCATGTTCTTCAGAGAACATTCTCCTAAAATAAAATAAAAAAACTTTACTAAATTCATGAAATGCCTAGAATTGTGACACTCAGAACCTGTTCTTGTAAAGTTCCTTGAAGCACATCATTCAAAACACATTCTCCCAAAAGTCCCAAGAACCAAGAAGGTCAGAAAATGCTCCTTGTAAAGTTCCCAGAACTGAACAGTACAAAAAACCTCCCTCAAAGTTCTCCCATAAGCTTCTACATCCATGAAGTTCAGAAAACATTCTCTCAAGTTCTCCTGAAAGTTCCTAGGGCAATAACGTCTAAAGAACATTCTCTTAACACACCCTAAAGGTCCCTAGGACCCACTTTTCAGAAAACCTTCTATTTAAGTTCTACTAAAAGTCTCTAAAGCCATGTTGTTCGGAGAAAAGTAAAGTTCCCAGAACCGAACTGTACAGAAAACTTTCCTCAAAGTTCTCCTAGAGGTTCAGAAAATATCTAATATATATATTCTCACTGCATCATACTGTTCTAAAAAATAAAATTTTACTAAATGTCTCCTAAAAGTTTCTTGAGGAACATGATTCTAAAAATATTCTCATGAAATTCCTCATAAAAATAATAAAAAACGTGCATGTTGGTGTTTATTTTAAAGGGGGGGGGGCTGGGTTGTGCACAAACCATTGCACTGACGTCTGACGATTCTATCACGTTAGCATTAACCTTCCAGCTGCTTTCTTCCTTTCCCTCGCTCACTTCCTGTTCTTTTTTCCCTGCAGAAATCCCTGGTGTCTCACTTTGCTGTGGTGATCCTCCTGCTCTTGTGCTCTATTTATTTCTCTGTTCATGCATTTTCATCGAAATCCTATTAGAGACTTTATTATACACCGCAGCAAACAGAACACAATCCCACACTATAATGTACATCGATCTGGCTTTATGGCTCCGTGCTATAAATACGAGTGGCCGATTCCGCACGCCACTCGCTCATATTTCGGACTTGACGTGACAGACGTGACCGGCGTGATGAATGAGGAAGGTGGGGTGTGTGTGGGGGGGGGGCCTGTCTTGCTTTTCAAAGCATGGGAAAGGAGGAAATAAAAGAGGAAAGTTCTGTGTGAGCATGAATGAGGAGAGGAATGTGTGCTCTGGCACGCAGAAAAGCTTAATTAATTAAAAGGACGAGTGGAAATATTGACATTTCGCTCGGATGGAACTGCATTAGCGGACGCTCGGCTGTTATTGTCATCGCAAATGTCCAGGGTCTTTAATTAGTTTCGCATTTTGTCAAACTCTAGGTCGTGTTTATTGTTCGTTCGCTACGTGACTCTGTCGCTCCACCGGGTTGCCATGGATCTCTATTTCCCGCTCGTCCTGTGAATGTTAACGATCAGGTCCATGGAGAGATGATGACACCGAGTCCCACGACACGTCTGAACCCGGAGGTGTCGAGTTATTAAACATATATAACCACACGTGTAATAATCACATGATTCAGAAGATTCTTTGTGAAATTCCGCGATATTCCACCTTAAAACCTGAGCATGAAAACAGAGGAACTGTCTCAGATCACGAGCTGATGAACTCTGGTTTCTGATTGGTCAAAAACACAGGATGACATTTAACTAACTCGCTTGTTCTAATAGGTTACGGTTGCTATAGCGACAGCTCGTTCTCAGGGACGTGTGCATCTGCCGATGTATAATCACTGAGACGTAAAGAGATTTACCTTCATCTAGGGAAGGAGTCTCCAGTTTCAGTGTCAGTTACAGATGTAAATTGTTCCGATGTCTTTAGGCTTCTTTGTGTTGTAAATTATGATGAGATGTAGCTCATGTTAGCCGCGGTGGATTGTGTCGTCACTGTGTCCAGTCGTGTTGGTTTGCTGGGTTTAATCAGGCCCCAAAAAAAAAAATTGTGTATTTGTGATGTCACACTCTACAGAGATTAATGGCTTACATACATAAAGAAAAAAACACTCAAGGTTTTAAATTTTTTGATTTATCTAATCTCTTTATTATATCAGGTGTATACTGTGTTTTATATCTAAAAAAAACAACCTTTAGTTGGGCTCTTTTTGTTATCTCTTATCGTGTTATTGTTGACAATAACCCCCGTCCCCCCAAATTCCCCCCCCCGTCCCCCCACATCCTACTAAACACGACTGAACCCAAGATACTCTATACACAGAAACCCAACAGGGTCCTGACCAATCTCATATCTGATGTGCCGCAAAAAAAAATGACCTGACTCCTTTACTGTGAGTAAAAATGTCCAGCGCGAGTCGATCTGTTAATGAACTGCAGATTGATGTGATCCCATTGGTCAGCGGCAGCTGGCCACCAGAGGGCCTCTGAGATATTTCAGCTTATGACTGAGCAACAGCAAAAAAAATCCAACAATGAGAACAAAAAATGTCAAAGATGAAGATTCATGTGACTTTTTCAAAGCTGTTTTTCCCGTTCTCACGCAAACACTGAGAACGTGACGTGAACTTCACCACCTTCAACCCCTGTTTCCTAGTCAGAGCAGGTTCCACATCGAATCATTACTTATCTTCTGAACCTATAAAGGATCTTTTTATTTATTTTTTTAAAAAGTGTGTGTAGTAACCGATTTGCTCTACAAACTCCAAATTATTGCACATTTTTTTCTTCTTAACATCTAGAACCTGTTTAGAGTTCTTCAAGAGATCAAAGTTATAATGTTTTTGCTTAGCATAGGGTTCTTAGCTTCCAAAATTAGCTCCGGCTCAGAACCCTGTCTGGTAGAAAATCAGAACACTAAATAACCTTATAAAAACCAGAGGGACAATCAGCAGAACCTACAAGGGTTCTAGATTTAAAGGGTTAAATTATTATTATTATTATTATTATTATTATTATTATTATTATTATTATTATTATTATTGTTGTTGGTGGTGGTGGTGGTGGTGGTGTTGTTATTGTTGTTGTAACTTTGAAGTTTCTACAAAGAACACTAAATCACAGTCTTCTTCTTTTTTAGAAAGAGTCCCTATAAGAAAGAGAATCATTTTTTGGAGTTAGGAACCCTCAGTGATGTACCCTGTGTATCAGTTACCAAGCAGGAGCTTTTTTTGGGGGGGGGGGGTCTTCAAGGGTTCATTAGATAAATAAGGGTTCCAAGTTTCCAAAACAGGTTCTAGAGCTCACAGAAACTCTTTCTTGTTTCTTTAATTCTTTTTCTTTTTTGTTTTTGTTAGACCCAGAAGGAGGAGTGTTTTTTTGAAGGTTCTTAAAGGTTTGAATTGTTTCTGCTGGAGAACCACTTTGTTGGAAGGTTCTTAAGATGTTCTAAACGTATTTCAGGTGTTGGGTCAGTCTGCAAATTTCCTGCTTGCTTTTTTTTAGACTTTCTACACAAGCTGGACAGATATTTATGAGACCTGATGAGGAAACAAAACTAATAACGAAAGAAAAGTGGAATAAATTTAGTGTGAAAGTGGAAGTGCGTGAATACGCAAAGCGGTCCCTCCGAGGACGGCGACAGGGAAGTCCGAGCCAGGATTTAATTATCTCGGAAACGCTCAAAAAGTCCCTTCGCTCAGCTTTTGGCTGCTTTCACCGCAGTGAACTCTCCTGCTGCAGCGGCGCTCGCCTACAGGCCGCTTCAATCGAGCATTTACATGCGGTCGCCATAACAACAATAAAACATCACATCAAGGTCAGAAACCCGAACAGAAGGTTTAATCAGGCTTTGAAGGGGTTATCACTAATATTGAGGTAATTAAAACGCCCTGAAGCTAGTCAGAAACTAGCGTGTGAGCTGAGACGACCGTCACACTGTTGTTTCTAACATCCTGACTCTTACCTTCAAAGATGGAAACAAACACCGTCACGTCTTTATCCCCCCGAAATACTATCGGATGGGACGGCCGTGTCCGATCGACTCGCGTTCATCTATTGAGTTTAAAGACTGCTACGTCTATATCGCTTCATATTTCATTTCATTTCTGACACACGATCCAGTGAAGCGGAGGGATTTTGCCAGAGGAGGCTGCCAGGTTTTCGTCTACATCAAAGCTGGAGTCATCACAGCGAACGTGAGATCCCACGGGAGGCGCCGCGGGTGTGCGAGCAAGAGGAAATAAAAAAGGAGTGACAGGTGAAACGGTGAGCTGAAGGAAAGGTCGAACGATGCTGACGCCAGCCTGAGATATTTGAATAAAATAAGTTCACGACCCCATTGAGGGTGTAATTCGCCTTCAGCAAGGGCGCGAGTCGTCAGCGCAGGATGGCAGGGTTACGCGGGGTACCTGGGGGATGCGCTGGGTTACACGGTGTTAGCGCTCTGTGTGTGCAATTACACACTCGAATTCTGATTGGTCGAAAGGTTTCCTGACAGAAATAACAAATGTGTTCTTTCTAATCGGTTATCGTTTCTATAGCAACAGCAGATTCACCTGGATGTGGACATTAAAAGTGTTGAAATTTTTGTGTTGGTGTTTGGAAGTGTCAGCGCTGTGTAACAGTCACAGGTAAAGCTGTAACGTTTTCCCACATCTTCAGAACCGAACACTGTTTTTGTTTTGACAGTGTTCTGCTGTTAAACTCAACAATAAACAGATAAATAACTTGGTGATGAAAGAATGCAGCATGTGAGCTCTTTTTCTTCTCTTTTTTGAAGTATAAAGAGAAAGAGAAGTCCTCCATCCCTGGACCTTGAGCATCACACACACTGAGCAGACCATTGAGCTGCTGCTCCGTGTAGTGACCATGTGATATTTTTGACCAATCACAGACAGGGAGAGGAATCAGGAGTAAAGACAGAAGGGTTTGGAGTTGTGTTTGGAGAATATTTACAGAACAAAACACGTCAGGTTTCGAGATTTAACCTCGTTTAACCTTTAATGAGTCTTTATCCAAACACAGTATATTTGGTTTGTTAATAACAGGCTACTCCTGGTTTATTAATGGTGTATAAATGGTTTATTAGCAGGTGTTCATCATTAATCATTGATAATAACGTTAATGGTTTATAAGCATGTCTATTATAACGTTCACAACCCAAGTGTCAGGTGTTATGAAGAACACATGATGATGATGATGATGATGATGGATTGATCTTCACACGTTACTGAGGCTCATGGCTCTGTGTCAGAATCACACTCTCACTATCTAGTGCACTTCACCGTTCCTGACTTCCTGCAGATAACACGCTCCATAAAGCCTTAATAGAGAGTATATAAGAGCCCACGAGCCATAAAACACCAAATTAACTTCCTAAAGCAGCATGAATGAAGAGTTTTATTCCTGTTATGACTGTGAGATGAGTTCCTGTTGTCACTTACGTTATAGCAGCTATAAACACACCTTCCCTCACCGAACTTTACTCTCTCTCTCTCTCTCTCTCTCTCTCTTCATCTTAATAACTTCAACATTTTAAAATGTATATACGTGGAGCCGGACACATCCCTGTGAATGAGCCGTTGCTATAGAAACGACAACATATTTGTTATTTCCTCCAGCGTGTCCACATCCTGCTTTTAACACGTCAATGAAAATTTAGTCCTCTCTTAAAAAATTTTTTAAAAGAGTGATGTTACTGAAATCAATAAAGTTGTGATGAAAGATGAGAAAATAGCAAGAATTTATTTATTTAATTTTTTTAATGACATGCTTCATTCATGTTTTGTAATACTTTTGTAAGAGCGAGGTTTTATTTTTTTTAAGCTTATATATATATATATATATACTTCTAGTATTTATTTGCTATTTTTCTGGTATTTTTTGTCAGACAAATATATATATATATCTATATAGGTCTACTAAAAAAAAATCAATAAAAACACTCGGGTGCAGAAGCCTAAACAGAATCTCGATGTCGGACAAAATCTCGGGATAAATCCTGTGTGAATGCTCCATAGCAGCAAAACCACCAGATTAATTCTAATTCAGAGAAGGAAGACAAACAAGCTGAAACTGTCGGCCAGGACGCATTCGCACTCTCCTCGACCCCTCCCTCCGAACCAGCCACCATTCATTCATCAGCACTGTATTAGTCTTTCACTGGTCTGGATTCGTCCCAGTACAGGACACGGCACGTCCCTGAGTCCAAAGTCAACGCTAAAGTCTTCTCCGATCGTCTAATTAGCGTCCTCACCTCGATAAATCATCCTCCAGAGGAGCGGAGGAGGAGGAGGAGAAGAAGAAGAAGAAGAAGAAGAAGAAGAAGAAGAAGAAGAAGAAGAAGAAAAGATAGAGAAGGGTTTAATTAATCAAGCTGAAGAAAGGAAGGGAAAAGAAAGGAGAAAAAAAATCACTCCGTACGTATCCTCTGTTCAATCGGAGAACAAGCGCATATATCCACACACACACACACACACACACACACACACACTGTAACACACTCACACACACACACACAGACACACACACTGTATCACACAGACATCGATTAGTGCCGCAAAGAACAAAACTTACAGCACAAAAACAACAAATAAAACTGATTCGATCTCACAGTCCGGATAAAATCGGAACGGAAAAGTTGAGTCTCTGATCCATGATCTGATCTCCAGGAGCTCGGGATCATTCCACAACACCTCAGAGATGAATGGAATCCAACATCATCATCATCATCATCATCATCATCATCATGCACAAAGCCAGTGTGTGTGGGTGTGTGTGTGTGTGTGTGTGTGTGTGTATGTGTCCCAAAAAACCCAGACAGAGATCTGGAATGCAGAAAACGCAATTCTAAATAAATAAAAAAAACAAACAAACAAAGAAACAAAAAAGGGAAAATAAAGAAGCTGTAAATCTGCACTGACCTGCTGTTGAGGCTGAAGTCGGGCAGGAACAGGAGGATGCAGACGGCTCCCAGGAATTTCATCTCTCGCTCTTTTGCTCTCCGTGTGCTCTGTGTTTCTTTCCGTTCTGTTCTGTTCTCCTCTCTCTCTCCGTCTCCTTCCCTCCTCCCTCTCGTCCTCGGCTCTCTCGCTTTCTCTCGCTTGCTTGCTCTCAGCGCAGGCGCTGTACGGCTTTAAGCAGTGTGTGTGTGTGTGTGTGTGTGTGTGAGAGAGAGAGTGAGAGAGAGAGAGAGAGAGAGAGAGAGAGAAAGGTCTGTCAGGTTTAAATAACAGTAAAAGCGAGACGCTGGATCTCAGACACTCAGACTGAGATGGACAGAGAGGAGGAATGATGAATGATGTCATCATCGATGCAGCCGCTATCAGCTCTAATGGTTTACGAAGCTCCTCATGGACCTCCTTTATAACTCAACTCATCCACAAGGGGGCGCTATGATGCTCGGGTAGCCTTTATTTGTTAGAACAGCTGAAAGATGATTATTTGCTTTTGTTTCTCTTTTATAACATTATAGCTTAGATTTCTCATTTATTCAATAATGACCTTTATGGTTCAAGAAAACAAGTTGGTTCCTCGTGTCACTTACCTTACAGCAGCTAGTTTAAGCAGCACTCAAGCAGCTAGTTAAAGCAGTCTTTCCCTCACCAGCCTCTCTTTACTCTCTATCTTCACCACCTGACTATAGGAACTGTGAAGTGTAAACTCCTCTGTCCTGAAGATCTGACTGATACACAGCTGGAGACTCCTTCCACACATGACACACAAACACATACTTCTTCTTACTTTAAGGAAGCTTCATCATATCAACTAAGTCTTTATGTGGAGTGTTCCGCTGTGATATTGTGATATATATGATTTTTCTGCCATTCTGAATTGTTTTGAATGTTTTTTTCTCTTCTTCTTTCTCTCTAACAAGGTTTGTTCACTGAAAAAAATGAATCACAGTGTGACGAGACCATCTTCAACAGAACTTCTATCTTGGATATTTGACATGTGGGACAGTTCAGCCATAACACACAATCAAACTTGAGGGTAAACACAAATTCACCACAGGAAGTGAGGCGATTTCTCAGCTCCGACTTGACATCAGATTTATTCTAGCTCCTCAAGAACAAGCTCTGATGTTCACAACACCTTCTAGTCTTCCTCAATCGTAGTTCTTGTGTTGGTGTCTAAATGTGCTTGGCCCCCATAATCGCTGCTTGCAGCTACATTCACATTGCTTATTGCGTCTTTTCTCCCTCGTCAAGTTTCTATGTAAAGCCCTGCAACAGAAATGTCAGAAAAGATTCCTACTAGACCCTTTTTAAGAAAAAGAGGCAATAACTACCCAAAGAAACCTTTTTGGAGAAATTCTTTTTCTTTCAGGTTACAGGTATTTGTTGTGGAAAGTGTCATCATATTTCATCAGCTTTTCTATCTGAGTGAAACTCCAGGGGTTCTGGCTAGTACTTTGCCCTTGTTTTCTTTTTCTTCTTGTATGGAAATGGTTTTGTTTTGTTTTTTCCCAGAAATGGCGTCCACCGTGACGTCAGACCTGGCGCTCTGAGTCGGCAGAGACCACAGAGTGATTTAAGACGTCTCTGTTTATGTGGTGTTATTATACGCGTCTCTACATTGATATAATGGAAGTGGAATTGTAAGTCGTCAGAGAGCACATCGCTCAGAGAACCCGGGG
>NC_080713.1:1721198-1748698 GCF_019097595.1 Hemibagrus wyckioides | reverse complement strand
GATGATGATGTTAGTGATGTTGCTGGTGGTGGTGGTGATGATGATGATGATGATGATGATGATGATGTTAGTGATGTTGCTGGTGGTGGTGGTGATTATGGTGATGATGATGATGATGATGTTAGTGATGTTGCTGGTGGTGGTGGTGATTATGGTGATGATGTTAGTGATGTTGCTGGTGGTGGTGGTGGTGATGATGATGATGGTGGTGATGATGATGATGTTGCTGGTGGTGGTGGTGATGATGATGATGATGATGATGTTAGTGATGTTGCTGGTGGTGGTGGTGATGATGATGATGATGATGATGATGTTAGTGATGTTGCTGGTGGTGATGATGATGATGATGATGATGATAATGTTAGTGATGTTGCTGGTGGTGGTGGTGATGATGATGATGATGATGATGATGTTAGTGATGTTGCTGGTGGTGGTGGTGATTATGGTGATGATGATGATGATGGTGATGTTAGTGATGTTGCTGGTGGTGGTGGTGGTGATGATGAGAGCTGCTCACATGATCATGTTCTTTTTGTAGAGACTGCACTATTACCAGATCAGGAATCAGCTGCATTTATTCCTGCATTTATTTATGACCTACAGCCTGATTGCTCTGGATCTCAACAAGCAATGTGCACCATGTTAGAACTGTACTGGAGAGATCTTCAGAAGCTCCATCTCCATTCATGAAAGAACCTGAAGGGTTGTGTTTGGAGAACCAAACCTCAGGAGCCTAGGATCTCTGAGTTTTCCTTCTTATCTCACATCTTCATTTTTCCTCTGTTGCTGTCACTAATCACAAACGCCCATAAATGTTGAGGCCACAAGTAAAAGGCCACGTGACCAAACCAGGTCAATGGTGTTAGTTTGGGAAATGATGAAAGAGCAGAAAAGGTTTAAACCTGTAATTAAAGAACTGAGGAACTCTTCAGGACTGAAGGATTTAACTCTGTCTGTATTTTTCTGACATTATTTCCTGCGACTCATCAGAGCTGAGCTGTGACTTCACTCCTGTTGTGTAATTAAGTAATTAAACACATGATAATAAATCTAATAACCGTCGTTTCTCCACACCTTCTCCTGCTGGTGTCTTTAATAACAGCTCGGTGCCACCTGTAGGCCGAGGGCGGGATTGCACACGACCTCATGATGCTCTGTAACACTAAAAAACTTTTACTTCACAATTTAACCTTCAATTTAACCAATGTGATCTTTATAAACAAAAACAAAATAAAAATGTGTTCAGAAAAGAAAGATAAACAAAATCTTATTATTTTAACATAACTTTAAGGATTTAGACAGAAAAAACAAGTTTTCTTAATATAATAAAAAAAATTATCATTTTTAAAATAGGTCAAAATTTTAATTATTTAGTTTAGTTGTATTTATTATTTATAAATAAAAAATGTATAAATATTCATAAATAATTGTTTTTCCCTGTGGGTAGCTGCAAAATCCCTGAATTGAAAGGTGAGACTTTTTTTAAGTCCTAATGTCATTTTTTTACTTTTTAACTCATTATTTCAACTTAACATTTTCTTAATTTGTCTTATTTTTTTGATAATATCTTATTCTTATAATCCACTAACCTGATTATTACTCATATGTTAGAATTCATTATTTCAACTAACTATCTCATTACCTAGACAAAAAAATAAATTAAAAAAATATAATTATTTTTATTTTTAAAAATCCTATATTTATATTATTCTGATATAAGTTGAAATAAAGTTAAAACACTTCAAAATAAAAGTCACCACCCTGTGGTTTGGGATTTCTGACAACTGCAAATTTATTTCCTCCAGCAGTTTCATTATTTTCTGACCAATCAGAATGGAGAACAGCATTGTGGAATTATGGGTGTAAAATAGGCGTGTCTATATTATGGGGATTTTTTCCCTCAGCTTTTGCTGGTCGCTTTATCCCGAGAATCCTCTGGACTCTTAGCTATTAATTGTCCATCATTAAGGACTTTGTGAAGAATCTGAGCTGTAATGAGGCGTGTGATTTCCAGCTCTTGTGTTTCCTGGCAGCTCATCAATGTGTTTCTGTAGACTTGTCGTACATGATGATGATGATGATGATGATGATGATGATGTTCTCCATTCAGATCTGTTTTATTTGCAAAGTGCTTTTAAGTATGGACACGGTCACAAAGCAGCTTTATAGAAATAACTCAGGAAATAAATAATAAATTTTATATTCATCTCTAATGAGCTTGAGAGGAACCAGACTCAAAAGTAACCTTATCCTCAGCTGGGTGACATCAGAAAGTGCAACCATGGTTTCTAAGTCGTAACATCTACAGCAAATTCAATGTATCTTCGGGCTCCAGGTAGAGCATCTTCAGCAGCAGTGAGCACCTCCAGAAGAAGAAGAAGCCTTTATTATCAGCACACATACATCACATTACAGCACGGTGGAATTTTTTTCTTCATAGCTAAGGACGTTGGGGTCAGAGTACAAGCACCCCTGCAGCAGAGCGGGTTAAGGGCCTTGCTCAGCTGCCCAACAGCAGCAGCCTGGCAGTGCTGGGGCTCGAACCCTGATCTACTGATCAACAACCTAGACCTCTAACCTTAAGCTACCACCAACTCTCCAAGTGATGAGACTCAGGATCAGGCAGGTCGAGATATATAGATAGATAGATATCGATCTGATGATGTTCTCTTCATGTTTCTGGTACAACCTGTATTTGTTATAAACACTCACATTGAGGATGTTTCATTAGTGATAACAAGTGCTGAGTGTCTGATCTTCTTGTTCATCTGCTTAAAGATCTGACCTTAGAGTGACTATCAGCACGAGAAGCCTTATTCTTTCCAGACTGGATGCCCAGCTGCTGGCATTATTATTATTAGTAGTAGTATTAGTAGTAGTATTAATGATAATTTATTTATTTATTTTAATTTTTTATTTTATTACATTTTTTTTAATGATCTTGTTCAGCTTTTTTAACTTGTAAAAACAACCCAGATCTCCTCTTAAGCACCTTGAAATAATGCAGAACGTAGGAAATGCTGATTAAAGGAAGTTCAGAAGCTGACTCTGAAAGGCAGCGTGTGTTTCCAGGCATGGATCCTGCCGTGACATCTGTTCTCACAGCAATTTTCCTCCTGTGACTCTGAGCGCTTATGCATTGTTAATAATATTGCAAGGTTCTTATGATAGTTGTGTCCTCATCTTTCCCTTCAGGATATAAAATAAACGTAGTGTGAATAGATGAACAGATGAACAGATGAAGAGAGGAACAGATGCCTCAACCTCTCTGAAGGACATTATTCTTTCCCAGGCACTGATCTCTCATTCCTGCTCTCTTTCTCTCTCTCTCTCTCTCTCTTTCTCTTTTTCTGTCTCTCTCTTTCTCTCTCTCTCTCTCTTTCTCTTTCTCTCTCTTTCTCTCTCTCTCTCTCTCTCCTCTCTCTCTCTCTCTCTCTCTCTCTCACCCACTCCTTTTGTCTACAAAAAGGAATAAGGGATGTAGAGGAATGGCACAGCGGCATAGCGAGGTGTCAGGAGGTCACCTGGTCTTCAGGGCCGGGCGATCGGAATGCCAAGGAACCGTGGAGGAATGTGGATGAGATGGAGTCATGCAATAAACGCATGATAAATGTTTTCCATCTTCACACCAGGGGACGTTTCAGAGTGGATCGCTCGTCCGTTCCTCTGTTCTATTTTTAAGCTCGTCGCTCGGCGTGATGATGAATGTGATCACAACACTGACGGTTTCACTAATCTGTCTCAATCAAACATCAAACCATCCGGAGTGAAGCGGCTTCCAGTGGACTCCAGTCTGGTGACAGGATTCACACATCCTCACTCACTTTCACACCTACAGTGTAGTGTTTAACCTTCACTCAGCTCCACAACTCACTTTATTACAATCCAGCAGAACCCCGGAAAATCACGGCAGCTTTACTCTGCAAAAAAGTTAACTTCAGTTACGATACCATGCTATGCTGTACTATACTGTGTTATACTATACTATATTTTGATTTACTACACTACACTATATGCTGCTATATTATACTGTACCATACTGTGAAATACTATACTATACTACACTGTGTTATAATATACTATACATTTATATTTACATTTCTGGCATGTGACAGATGCTGTTATCCAGAGCAATGTAAAAAAGTGCTTTGAAGTCTCTATCAGTGAATACATTAACACTGGTTCAATAGATCAAGGACTTAGGATACCATCAGCCTAAACACTGAGGTTTTTATTTACTGTATTATAATATGCTATACAATACTATACTGTACTATACTGAGATATACTATACTGTACAGTTCTATACTATACTATACTATACTATACTATACTATACAGTTCTATACTGAGATATATCTATACTGTACTCTCTATACTATACTATACTATACTATACTATACTATACTATACAGTTCTATACTGAGATATATCTATACTGTACTCTCTATACTATACTATACTATACTATACTATACTATACTATACTATACTATACAGTTCTATACTGAGATATACTACACTATACTACACTATACTATACTATACTATACTGTACTGTACTATACTGTACTGTACTGTACTTTACTATACTATACTATACTATACTATACTATACTATACAGTTCTATACTGAGATATACTACACTATACTACACTATACTATACTGTACTGTACTGTACTGTACTGTACTTTACTATACTATACTATACTATACTATACTATACTATACTATACAGTTCTATACTGAGATATACTACACTATACTACACTATACTATACTATACTATACTGTACTGTACTGTACTTTACTATACTATACTATACTATACTATACTATACTATACTATACTATACTATACAGTTCTATACTGAGATATACTACACTATACTACACTATACTATACTGTACTGTACTGTACTGTACTTTACTATACTATACTATACTATACTATACTATACTATACTGTACTGTACTGTACTTTACTATACTATACTATACTATACTATACTATACTATACAGTTCTATACTGAGATATACTACACTATACTACACTATACTATACTATACTATACTGTACTGTACTGTACTTTACTATACTATACTATACTATACTATACTATACTATACTATACTATACTATACTATACTATACTATACAGTTCTATACTGAGATATACTACACTATACTACACTATACTATACTATACTGTACTGTACTGTACTTTACTATACTATACTATACTATACTATACTATACTATACTATACTATACAGTTCTATACTGAGATATACTACACTATACTATACTATACTATACTATACTATACTATACTGTACTGTACTGTACTTTACTATACTATACTATACTATACTATACTATACTATACTATACTATACTATACAGTTCTATACTGAGATATACTACACTATACTACACTATACTATACTATACTGTACTGTACTGTACTTTACTATACTATACTATACTATACTATACAGTTCTATACTGAGATATACTACACTATACTACACTATACTATACTGTACTGTACTGTACTTTACTATACTATACTATACTATATTATACTATACTATACTATACTATACTATACTGTACTGTACTGTACTTTACTATACTATACTATACTATACTATACAGTACTATACTGAGATATACTACACTATACTATACTATACTATACTATACTATACAGTTCTATACTGAGATATACTACACTATACTATACTATACTATACTGTACTGTACTGTACTTTACTACACTATACTATACTATACTATACTGTACTGTACTATACTATACTATACTATACTATACTATACTATACTATACTATACTATACAGTTCTATACTGAGATATACTACACTATACTATACTATACTATACTGTACTGTACTGTACTTTACTACACTATACTATACTATACTATACTGTACTGTACTATACTATACTATACTATACTATACTATACTATACTATACTATACTATATTATACTATACTATACTATACAGTTCTATACTGAGATATACTACACTATACTACACTATACTATACTATACTGTACTGTACTGTACTTTACTATACTATACTATACTGTACTGTACTGTACTGTACTTTACTATACTATACTATACTATACTATACTATACTGTGGTGTGGTATACTATACTATACTGTACTATGCTGAGATACACTGTGCAATACTATACTATACTGTGCAATACTATGCTAAAGTATACTGTGATATACTAGTGTAGTAATATACTACACTATATACCATACTGTGTTATACCACTCTATCCTATACAATGCTGCATGTCTCAATCCAGCTACTGAGAATTTCAGTGTTGATTTATTCAATGACGTTATCCTGTCACCTCCACACCAGCATGGGTCCCACTACACTGAGTACTGCCCTGCCACACACACACTTCCTGTTTGAGCTTCATTTCCTGTTTATTGGTCATATAAGGATTACACTCATGATATAAGGGTTACACTCATGTTGTGAATTCTGGATCAGGTCCATGCTGTGTTCTGGATTCTGAGACTTTGCTTCTTGTTTGTTTGGTGTGTGTGTGTGTGTGTGTGTGTGAGAGAGAGAGAGAGAGTACTCTTTGGACTGTTTAAAGGATTTGAGGTTTGGATTGTGTTTACTAAATCCTCAGCTGTTACAGATGTGCAGTGTTGAATAATAGTTTAGCGTGTTGATTGAACAGATACGACGCTGAACGAACATCTGCACCACCGTTCACTCCTGCTGGAAGCTTCTATTGATGGATTAACAACATTTCTGTATGACAGCGCAGTCTGGAGTCTGATATCCCGCTCATATCATGTCACACATCTGAACTGAATATAGTTAGATTTCATGTGGAACGTCTGAGAGATGAGTTACTTCCTGTTCTCATTTATGTTAAAGCTACGATAAACAGATGTTCCCCCACACCAACCTCTCTCTCTTTCTCTGTCTCTCTCTCTCTCTCTCTCTCTCTCTCTCTCTCTCTCTCTCTCTCGCTCTCTCTCTCTCTCTCTTTCTCTGTCTCTCTCTCTCTCTCTCTCTCTCTCTCTCACTCTCTCTCTCTGTCTCTCTCTCTCTCTCTCTCTCTCTCTCTTTCTCTCTCTTTCTCTCACTCTCTCTCTCGCTCTCACTCTCACTCTCTCTCTCTTTCACTTTCTCTAGCTTCCTTCCATAAATGTTAAATAAATGTCTCCTGAAAAAACAATAATTTATTTGGAGCATCTACCGTACATGTCCCTGTTGCTATAGAAACAATAACTTATTAAAAAAATGCTAATATGTAATGCTAATAACGGACCTTCTGTCCATCCTCAGTTATACTGCAAAAACTGCAAACACACTTCTCACAATCTTGCAAAAAAGAATTAGCACAAACTCTGAGAACTGGGCTAACCTTTAGTGCTAACTCAACATATTCAAGTTCAAGAAAAACAAGCGTATCAAAAAAAAAAAAAAATTATATATATATACATGGGAGAAGATCTGGACTCATTCCTCTAAATTTTAGCACATTACTGTTAGCTGTTAGCTCTGTCCTGCTATAATTTCACAGAAACCCTTTTAGCCATTAGCCTGCTTGGCGATCGCACATCTAACTGCATCTTTTCTCGCACAGCGCCCATTAGCACTCTCTCTCTGTGCTTACGTGATAAAATGCAGCAGCAAGCTTCAGATAGATAAACCACAACAACAACAACAACAAGAAGGCTGCAGACGATCGCAAACGTACATAATTGCTGACTGATTTATTCATAGTGTTGTGTGTTTGTTTCTAGAGATGCTTCATTTGCTCATCAGCTCCTGCCTCATTATCACTTCTCGAGAGATGAAGGCCTGCAGCCAGGCGCGTCCGGTCCTCCTTCCTTCAACATTTAAAGCAATTATTTTCAGCTGCTGAAAAGCAAATGGATATTGAAAAATAGAGGGAAAAGTTTTCTTGTAGACAAAATAATTGGTGTTACACCACTGATTTAAAAAAAAATGTTTATGTGCCAAACAATGTGTTAAAAATCTTTACAGGATTTTTTCAGTAACCTGGATCAATGCCTGAATTAAAATAAATACACTAAACTGTTGAAATTCTGAAATGATGTTTGTTAATTTGTGATAATTGTTAACAGATTTAAAAATTTGTCCTGAAAGCACATCCTGATATTATACATAAATGCTATAAATACACTGATCATCCATAACATTATGATCACCTAATATTGTGTTGGTCCCCTTTTGCCTCCAAAACAGCCCTGACCCATCCTGCACTGTGTATTCTGACCCCTTTCTATCAGAACCAGCATTAACTTCTTCAGCAGTTTGATCAACAGTAGCTCGTCTGTTGGATCGGATCACACGGGCCAGCCTTCTCTCCCCACGTGCATCAATGAGCCTCGGCCGCCCATGACCCTGTCACCGGTTCACCACTGTTCCTTCCTTGGACCACTTTTGGTAGATACTGACCACTGCAGACTGGGAACACACCCCAAGTTTTGTAGATGTTCCACTTGGAGCCTTTTCTGTTTCTGAAGCTACTTCCTGTTCTCGCTTACATATGTTATAGAAGCTATAAATGCTTGTCTTCTCACCTCTCTGTTCCACAGATACTGCAAAACATTTGCAAACTCAGATCTCAGATCTGAAAACGTTGGTGAAAATCAACCAGCTGTTACATCATTACATCAAAAAAATAAATCCTGTGACTGAGCCGTTGCTATAGAAATGATCACGCATTAGAAAGAGTACATTCATATGAACCCGTGAAAAATTAATCAACACCTTCCGACCAATCAAGATCAAGAATCTAACAGGGTGATAATAAAGTATGATTTGTGCACAAAAAGGTGAGAAGAGGACAGAATAATACTCCATCTGAGCATTTCTGCTTGTCTTCTGCTCTTCATGGCCTCCTGAGCACCAAAATGAGAGAATAATAAAGTTTTGAGGGTGAGAGAGCAGAGGCAGAGCTCTTACACGGCAAGTCTGGACGCTAAAGCACTTACGCCTAATGTTCTTCTGACCTCTGTGTCATCTCGATGGAAAAACATCAGAATCTGCTGTGCGTTCACTCAAAACAACGAAAGGTGACGTGTGAAAATGGACACGTCCCGAGGGGACACCGCGAGAGCGCCGCACAAGAGAAAAGGACATCAGAGACGAGCAAAAAGCTTGAGCTAGCAAAAAGTGTAAGAGCTCTCCGGGACAAAAGCAGAGGATAAAAAACGCTGCATGAAGAAAAGGCTGAGCGTTTACAGTGAAGACTTCAGTTATAAAAACAACACAAAGTCCATTCTGTTACAGAAAACACGGCGTGATCATGTGACAAACGTGTGTGTGTGTGTGTGTGCAGTCATGTGAATAATATGTGATTATATAAGAAAAACAGAAACACATGCAGTATACACATGAAAATTAACAAATCATGTAGGTGCAAAAAGATTCAGGAATCATTTCAGAAAGCTGACAGCAAAAAAATCTCGTCTATATATAACATGAAAATCAATCAAATGTGCAGAAATATTCGGGACAAAAAACACATGAGGGAAAGTTTTGCACTATATTTCAAAATAATTGAATCATGTGATAGGAAAAATCCATGTGAAAAATGAATTGTGTGAATCACTTGATTCATTTATATGATTCATTTGTGATTCATATGATTATTCAGTCATGTAAATCACATGTGAATCATATAAATCATCATGTGGAAAATCACACACTGTTCAGTTCTAAGAAAAAATGATGTGGGAATAAAAAAAGATTCCTTTTCACTACATGAATCCAAAGAGGAATCATTTGAAAATGAATCACTTGAACACAATGAATATGAGAAACTACTGAAGTATAATACACTATGTTGCCAAAAGTATTGGGACACCGCTCCAGATCATTGAGTTCTGGTGTTGTTTTTCAGGGGTTGGGCTCCGCCCCTTAGTTCCAGTGAAAGGAACTCTTAATGCTTCAGCTTCATACCAAGACATTTTGGACAATTTCATGCTCTTTGTGGGAACAGTTTGGGGATGACCCCTTCCTGTTCCAACATGACTGCACACCAGTGACCAAAGCAAGGTCCATAAAGACATGGATGAGCAAGTCTGGTGTGAACTTGACTGACCTGCACAGAGTCCTGACCTCAACCCCATAGAACACCTTTGGGATGAATTAGAGTGGAGACTGAGCCAGACCTTCTCGTCCAACATCAGTGCCTGACCTCACAAATGTGCTTCTAGAGGAATGGTCAAAAATTCCCATAAACACACTCCTAAACCTTGTGGAAAGCCTTCCCAGAAGAGTTGAAGCTGTTATAGCTGTAAAGGGCAGGAAAGCAATGTAGTGTATGTCTAGAAACAACGTGTAAAAATGTGTTGATTTCTGATGTTTGTGTAGCTCAAAAACTCAAAAACAGTTTTAAAAAATCCCCACAATGCAGACACACATCCTAAATCCATCACTGCCTTTTCCCCGTGCTTGTGAAAAACCCATCCTTCTGCCAGCAGGGAGTTCGGTGTACAGTTGTGCACGTGGCACAAAAGTGCACACTTCTTGTTTTCTGCTGTTAGGATGAATGGATGCTGTCAGCCGACTCCCACTGAGGCTCAGGAGCCAAGGATAACTAATCGCAGAGAGAGGAAGCTGGTGCTGGGGAAAAAAGGACAGCGCTATTGGTTCAACCTGCAGCCTGGAGCTTATTGCAGATCCAAGCAATCTATATTAGAGAGTGAGGTCATGAACCCGCATCCCCAGAATGCAGAGCGGACATTATTATAAAACACTTCTTTTCTACATGCTGTACAGACGAAGATTTCTGCTTTATGGCCGCCGCTGGGTTTTGTAGCAGTTACAGAAACACTTAAAGTTAACGCCGATGCGTAAATGATCGATAAATAGCAGCAGCCTCGCCTACAGCTGCAACGGTGGGAATAATTTAATTTCACATTCCTTCTGCATGGATCACTGACTTTTGCTTCATCATGAACTATTAATCTTGCCACTGGACAATGATGGATGTGATTTTTCCATCTCAGCAGCAAGCAATAAAAACGTGGGCCGGAATCTGAAAGGTGAAACTCACAAAAATTTGCGCACATCAGTTTTCAGACCTCTCAAGTGTCTACAGGCTTAAGCATGGGGGGCGGAGTTTGTCTAAAATAGAGGTGTGTCTCATGAAATAGAGGTGGATCATGAATTTTACTTGCGTGATGTCGGCGCCACTATCTGACACTTTGATGCAACTATCCATCCATCCATCCATCCACTGTCTATACCCACTTTATTCCTGATTAGGGTCACAGGGATCTGCTGGAGCCTATCCCAGCACACACTGGGCAAAAGGCAGGGGTACACCCTGGACAGGTCACCAGTTGATGCAACTATAATATTTCAATTTATATCATTTATTTATTTATTTATTGCCCCATAAAGGCTTGTACTGGCCAAATAATAAACCGTTAAGGTGAAAATACATCACTGCCCCATGGCTGCTGCTGGGGATATTAGATGGGAGCTAAACTCATTGTGTGACAGTGATGGCTAGGAGAAGATGAAGACATGTTTGGATAAGTGGAAATATTTATTTTTTATAAAACCCTCAGAGTGAAATATGGCAAGTCTAAACCAATTTCCAACCTTCTCCAATTCCATGAGCTAGTGTATTTATCAAAGCTCTCATCAGGCAGCATGCTAGGACAAAGCTCCTGCAGTGAGGGACGTCCTTACTGTACACTTCATGCAGACTTTGATTCTGGGAATTTCCAGACATTCGTTGTTATTTTGCAGGCTTCCTTTAGGGGAAAAGGTTTATTTTTTAATCTACAGTATCAGCATGAAGAAATTGGGCTTCATCACCTCACAGCCTTAGGACTGGAGTTTCTCATGGATCGGCTCTGGGTCCACATTTATTCACACCTACTGTGAATTTTATTAGTTATTGTAGCTAAATCACTCGATCTGCTCTGCTACCGTTACATTACAGTTTTTAAAGACGTTACTGGGTTGTAGGATCAAGGATACAATTTCTGTAAAGAATTAAACAGACTCTTTTAAATGATTTTTGAGAATTTTAATAAAAAAGCTCTTTGTCTCCTTAAACCTGATCTAACTGCTGTAGACAGATTCCAGATTTATTGTAATCTATTATAATAAGCTCCACACTTCCCTTCCCTTCTCTTCTCTTCTCTTCTCTTCTCTTCTCTTCTCTTCTCTTCTCTTCTCTTCCCTTCTCTTCTCTTCTCTTCTCTTCTCTTCTCTTCTCTAGATGTTGGAGTGTATCTGTGGGGATTAGTGATCATTCATCTACAGGATCATTGGTGAGATCAGACTCTGATGTTGGGATGTTGATCAGACTCCAGTTCCAGTTCATCCCAAAGGTGTTCAGTGGGGTTGAGTCAGAGTCAGGGCTCAGTGCAGGACACTCCAGATCTTCCACTTTCTCCAACCTGAACCTCCACACCATGTCTTCATGGAGCTCAGGGGCTTTGTGTACAGGAGCATCATCATGTTGGAACAGGGTTCGGGAATCTTCAGGAAGACCAGTGAAGGGAAACTTTACAACTACAGCATAGAAAGACATTCTATACAGTTGTGTCCTTCTAACAGTTTGGGGAAGAACCATATATGAGGGTGATGGTCAGGGGTGAACATACTTTTGGCCAGTTTCCTTGGTGAAATAGTTTTTTTACGAAGTGATAATAATGAAGGTGAAGCCAGTCACTAAGGTCACTCTGCCTTTGTGACTTCAAGTAAGTATCCTCACAAGAGGTCACAAAAGGTCTTCAAAAACAGACCCAAGGTCACTCAGACTGGGTGTCCTTAAACAAGATCTCTCTGTTTTAATTTCTAAGACAAAGCTCAAATCACACCTGGTAACATCTGGCTTTAGATTTCTTGAGGTCCTAAATCTTTAAAGATGTCTAAATCAGTGTCCTCAGAGAAGGTCTGTTGGTCATTGTAGCCTAAAAGAAGGTCACTCAGCCTTTGTGTCTTCAAACATAGTCACTCCATCTTAGTCTCCTTAAACATGGTCACTCCACCTGAGTCTTCTCTAATAAGGTCACTCCACCTTAGCGTCTTCAGACAAGGACACCTCATTCTCCTCAACCAAGTTCACTAGACTTTAGTCTTTTCAAAGAAGACCACTCTGCCTTTGTGTCTTCAAACATAGTCACTCCATCTTAATCTCCTCGATTGAGGTCACTCTACCTTAGCATCTTCAAACAAGAACACCTCATCCTCCTCAAACAAGGTCAGTCCATATTTAAAAGTCACTCCATGTTAGTGTGCTCAGACACACAGGTCAATCTGTGCTCAAGGTCAAACTTTATGATAATGCCCTGAAACAAGACAACTCAGACTTTACTGTGTTAAAAGACTTAATTTTCTTAAACAACTTCAGTCAGCCTTAGCCTCTTCCAAAAAACACTTCATACCAGGTCACTTAGTCTTAGTGTCCTGAGACACGGTCATCCAGTAGCCCAGAGCATAAGCAAGAGCCATCACTATTGTTCACCTTCTTCCTTCCTAAGGAACACTGCTGCATTCATGTGGAACATTTTACTACCTTCAAACAGGTCCATCAGCCCTGGTGTCATCTAACATGGTCAGTTTGCTCTTAGCATCCTCAAACAAGGTCAATATCTTAAGCAAGGTCACTGTCAATCTTGGTAAGAGCCTTCACTGTTTCTCAGCTTCACCTGCAGAAATACTTATGAGCTTGTGAGGAAGTAAATGAGTGTCATAGTTTCATCTGCAGTTTCCTGAAACAAGGTCACATTTTTAAAGATCACTTTAAAAACAGGCACCTGATTTTAATGTCCTCAAACAAGGTCACTCAGAAGGCCATAACCTGTGCGGCAAAGCAGCTGCATTCCCAATGAGCCTTTACCATGCCTCCAGCGCCCTTAAACAAGGTCACTCAGTATCTGGAGAACCAGTTCAATAAACATTATTTTTCACCTGTGCTGTAAGGAACACTGCTGCGTTAGCACCTATACAGCCGAAGGAACCTCTTACATCTCCTGTCTTTGGATGCACATTAGGCTTACATCAGGGTGTCTCCATTTCCAGCAAATGGCATCATCAGGAGGATGAATTGCTGATGGTTTGTGCGCTAAAGCAGTGTCTTTGTTGTATATTTCCTGATGTGCAGTCGACCACCACTGAGTGATATGTGGTTACACAATGGCCTCCATTTCAGAACATACATCAACACAAGTGACCAGCTCCAGCCAAGCGCCAGCGTAAATGAAAACTATCCATTCCACAAAACAGCTTAGGATTCAGTTGAAGGCGGACGTCACCTGCTGCAGAGGTCTCGTTCATCAAAAACCAAACGCTAATACAGTGCAGAGCATCACTCACGTCTGACAGAAGCCCAGAGCAAAACAAAGGACAACTGGTTGCTAATTATTAGCGGCATAAATAAATAAATAAGTAAATAAATTACCGAATTTCTGATCAGTGAAATTTGTTTCAGTTTTAATCACGTGATAAGATATTTATATAGAGGATATTAATATGTCACCTTCATGAAAACGATCCTGTGTTGATTAAGTGTTTTGTAAAATTAAAATGAAATAAAACAATCCCATGCTAATGGAAAAAGAGATTTTTGCTGACAAATGATGAGTGTGAATATAATTGAAATGAACTGAAGGCAGTGTTGGAACACACGGGAAACGATGACGGTGTTCAGACAAAACAGGAGGGAATTACATTTTTTTGGATAAAGCTTCAATTTTTTAAAATAAATTAACGAGTTTCTCATCAGAACAAGTTGACCATGTCGAGATCATTAATACGACTGATTACAGCCATTTGCTTACTGAAGAGGTGGTGTTTAGTCATGACTAATCGTGATTTTCACTGTTTGTTTTTGAGAAAGGGATTGTTTGAAATAAATGTTTGATGGTTTCTGCTCAAACACAGGGTGAGGTTCTAAAAGTGACCTGATTGTGTAAAGTAAAAACCTCAGCTGGAGTCTTTCTTTTCCCCCGAGAGCAGCGAGGTCTCTAAAGACACACTCATACATCAGCAGGCACCTTCTGTCCCTCATGTTCATGACCTTAACTCTACACAATGAAGACTAATGAATCATTAAGTAAACCCGTCACCTGGCGGGATAAGCAGTTACTCCTTCTCCTTCACTGTCCTGCTGCAGCAGAGTCGCGTCATTGACTGTGCGTGCAGACAGAGCAGGAGGACAGAATGTTAAATATTCAGAGAGGACATCTGGAGGAGGAACAGGACATGCTCCCTGAGAGACAGACAGACAGAGAGAGAGACAGAGAGAGAGAGACAGAGAGAGAGAGAGACAGAGAGAGAGAGAGGGAGAGAGAGAGACAGAGAGAGAGAGAGAGAGAGAGACAGAGAGAGAGAGAGAGAGAGAGAGACAGAGAGAGAGAGAGACAGAGAGAGAGAGACAGAGAGAGAGAGAGAGACAGAGAGAGACAGAGAGAGAGAGAGAGAGAGAGAGAGAGGTAAATGACAAAACTCCCCCAGACGGCGCAGGTCGACGGCAAACAGCACAAAGTCGAGCGTCTATGGAATGTTAAGGAGCAAAGAAGAAGCACAAAAGTGTCATTGAGGCTTCGTTCAAATAATTTATCCATTTGTCATTTTATATAATAAGGTTTTTACAAGCTTTCTTTGCTGACAAGGGATTTTATTTTTTTAGTAACAGGGTTAAGATTTTGGTCATAGAATTCTCAGATATGGTCTCAGATGTGGTTAATTAGCATCCATGGACATGAAGGACATTCCAATGATTTATGCAAATTAGCTGTAAAATCATTATTCTGTAATTAATCATTTTTTTTTCGCTCTGTAATTCGGGTAACGATGTTGTAATTTAAAAGGGATCTCATCAATAAGCAATATAAACATACACTATGTTGCCAAAAGTTTTGGGACGTCTGCCTTTCCATGTACATGAATGTAATATGGAGTTGTCCCGCCCTTTGCAGCTATAACAGCTTCAACTCTTCTGGGAAGGCTTTCCACAAGGTTTAGGAGTGTGTTTATGGGAATTTTTGACCGTTCCACTAGAAGCACATTTGTGAGGTCAGGCACTGATGTTGGATGAGAAGGTCAGGCTCTCAGTCTCCACTCTAATTCATCCCAAAGGTGTTCTATGGGGTTGAGGTCAGGACTCTGTGCAGGCCAGTCAAGTTCCTCCACACCAAACTCACTCATCCATGTCTTTATGGACCTTGCTTTGGTCAGTGGTGTGCAGTCATGTTGGAACAGGAAGGGGTCATCCCCAAACCGTTCCCACAAAGGTGGGAGCATGAAATTGTCCAAAATCTCCTGGTATGAAGCTGAAGCATTAGTTCCTAAGTTCCTCAGTTCCTGAAGCATTAAGAGTTCCTTTCACTGGAACTAAGGGGTCGAGCCCAACCCCTGAAAAACAACACCTGAACTCAATGATCTGGAGGGGTGTCCCAATACTTTTGGCAATATTGTGCATCAGAAATATAGAAAATAAAGTAAATAAGAATAAGAAAACGTTTAACTTTAGGAAATCCAGATGATGCAACTTCCTGTTGAGATTGTGGAACAGAAAAGCCTGACTTTTGCGTTGATGTTTTTGTTTTTGTTCTTATTTGTTCTTGTTTGTGATCTTATTAAAGTTTAATTTTAACACACACCTTTTGTGATTTCTTTAAGCTATAAACTGCCTCTCATCCTCATCCTCAGGCTTTCCTCTTCTTTCCTCGCCTTCTTTTTGCTGTAAGTGTGTACAAACTTTTGCACTTGTTTGTCCACAGCGGTCAAATTGTAAAGTTTTGGGCCTGGTGAGTCTGGAGGTAAATCTACACTGTAATACTTTGATGTTTTCGAGTCTTTTCTTTTGTTCAGGATGTTCCGAAGCTCCTAATTGGTCCACGCTGACTCACCTGTCCCTGTCCCTCGTCGTTAATTATCACACACTCCTGTGTCTCGTTATCTCGCTCGGTGCAGCCCTTTTCTTCTGACTTGCTACAAACCTTCAACATTTCTGGAATCCTAACCAGTGTTAAAAATGCGAGACTTTCACACATTTGCAGATTTCACAGATTTTTCTATCCTTGGCCGTCCTTCAGTTATCAAAGCCTTTTTTATTCGTAAAACCCAGACATTATGTTTGTACCTTCACGGCTGTAACATTTAAGCTTTTATTTCCCAGAATGTACAGATTCACTAGGATCTACCAGGATCTACCAGGATCTTCAACAGGATCTTATATAGGATTTTATAGAGGATTTTATATAGTATCTTATACAGAATCTTATAAAGGATCTTATAAAGGATCTTATACAGGATCTTATACAGGATCTTCCACAGGATCTTCCACAGGATCTTCCACAGGATCTTATACAGGATCTTATACAGGATCTTCCACAAGATCTTCCACAGGATCTTCCACAGGATCTTATATGTTATTTAAAGGACATTAATAAGCTACAGTTACATTATTTACTCTTTAGTGTCACCCAAATGAGGATGGGTTCCCTTCTGAGACTGGTTCCTCTCAAGGTTTCTTCCTTATTCCATCCCAGGGAGTTTTTCCTTGCCACCATCACCACAGGCTTCTCATTAGGGATGAAATGGGGATAAAATAGTTTAATAATTAAATTTTATAATTTATTCTTATTTCTAGTTATTTAGTTATTTTTTATTTTTTATTTTCATCTTTTCCCCTCCCCTTTCTCTGTTTTTCTTCTTTTGTAAAGCTGCTTTGAGACAATGTTCATTGTAAAAGGCGCTATACAAAATAAATTGAATTGAATCTTATACAGGATCTTTCACAGGATCTTATACAGGATTTTATACAGGATCTTCCACAGGATCTTATACAGGATTTTATACAGGATCTTCCACAGGATCTTATACAGGATTTTATACAGGATCTTCCACAGGATCTTATACAGGATCTTCCACAAGATCTTCCACAGGATCTTCCACAGGATCTTCCACAGGATCTTATACAGGATCTTCCACAAGATCTTCCACAGGATCTTCCACAGGATCCTATACAGGATCTTATGTAGGATCTTCTATAGGATCTAATATAGGATCTTCTACAGGATCCTCTACAGGATCTAATATAGGATCTTATACAGGATCTAATATAGGATCTTATACAAGATCTAATATAGGATCTCATATAGGATCTTATACTTGATCTAATCTAGGATCTTATACAGGATCTTATGTAGGATCTTCTATAGGATTTTATACAGGATCTTATGTATGATCTTCTACAGGATCTAATATAGGATCTTATACAGGATCTAATATAGGATCTCATATAGGATCTTATACTTGATCTAATCTAGGATCTTATACAGGATCTTATGTAGGATCTTCTATAGGATTTTATACAGGATCTTATGTATGATCTTCTACAGGATCTAATATAGGATCTTATACAGGATCTAATGTAAGATCTTATATAGGATCTTATACAGGATCTCATATAGGATCTTATACTTGATCTAATCTAGGATCTTATACAGGATCTTCCACAGGATCTTATACAGGATTTTATACAGGATCTTACCCAGGATCTTATAAAGGATCTTATACAGTATCTTATACAGGATCTTCTACAGGATCTTATACAGTATCTTATACAGGATTTTCACAGGGGTGAAGCTGGAACTTGAAATTTTCCACATCTTCAGGACAGAGGAGTCTACACTTCTTTATAGTCTCTATGGTAACATACGTAACAAGCTGTGGTGTTTTTTTAGCTAGAAGAGAGAGAATAAAGTTCGGCTCCTGGGGAAGCGAGTGTTTATAGCTGCTATAATGTAAGTGAAAACTGGAACTAAATCATTTTAGGGAATTTCCACAACCTAAAATGTAACAGTTAATGAATAAAAAGTAAACTGTGTCATTCTTTAAAAAAAAGAATTAGTCATTTCAACTGTCCGATTGTTATTTCACCGAAGAATAAACACCTCAGAATAGGTTCCTTATGGAAGGAGTCTCCAGTGTTAGCGTTTTGTTTTCCAGCATCTTCAGAACAGAGGAGTTCTGTTTCTGTTCTAAACTTCAAGAGAAAAAAGAGAATCTGATGAGGGAAGGTTTGTTTATAGCTTCTATAATGAAGTCAGAATCTGTTTCAGTGACGTTCCACAGCATGGGATCTAACAGTAAAGCAGAGATTCTCGGACCAGAGTTCACTGCAGAAGATCACACATGTCTCAGATCATGTAACATACACCTCTGGACTCTCACTGAGCGCTAACACAAACTCACTGAAAGCTTTGGGGGAAGTTCTGGTGAATTTTGGATTTGAGACGCAGCTCATGACAGCCATCACGACGAGTCAGAGTCAGAGCCCTGTTTAACGTCACTGTGCAGGAAATGATAAATATTTTACAGTTCGTCTCGATGCCTGACGAACGGTGAAGTTTTGACTCCGATGTGATTTTTAAATCTCCTGAATGTAAATAAGGTTCTCAGGCGAGTGTGTGAGTGGTGTTTGTGTCGTCACGTGTAAATAATAAACCAGAATCCGTCTGGATTATTTTCCTGTAAGGACACAACACTTTAGAATGATAAAACAAACCACATTGCTTTGTTGTTGTTTTTAGACTCTTATGTTACAGTTATGTCCCAGATGTATGATTTTGGGTGTGAGAAAGCTTGTGACCCCCTTCCAATAAACGGTTAAAAAGTATGATGTCATTGTTTTATTAATAAAGCGGTCATTAAGGTGTAATTGAGGTTTTGAGGCGTGTTGTAATGAGAAAAGTTGCTGTTGTAACAGTGAATCTGTTCAGATGATAAGTTCTCAGCTCTGTGGTGTGTGTGTGTGTGTGTGTGTGTTTGTTCCCTGTGTTTTCCATCTCCTCTGAGCTCGCCTGCCTCCTGCCTCGATCACGACGCCTGATGGAAATTCCTGAATAAAGAATTCCCGCCTCGACTCCCGCTGTTCCATTACGCATGCTGTGTTTCAGTTACCGTAGCGATACTCAGAGGGCGGAGTCCGATGTGAACAGATCAGGGTTTGATTGGGGTTTCCCAGATGATACGGTCAGTAGATGACCCGCAGTCGAACTCTCTGAAAGTGACGAAGTTGCTGTACAAGTCGTCCTTCCGTGGGTTTATTCAGGTTGTAATGAGCTCCAGTTTAATGAATATGAATCAGAACTGGTCATGTTGGGATTTGTGGGAGATTGGATTCTGTTCTGTCTCTCAGATGTTTTTAATGAAAAATTGCTTGGCTTCATTCCTGAGATACATTTATCTCTTACTGACTCACACTGTGCTTTCATTATGATCTGTGTTGGTGTGTGTTGGTGTGTAATGTGGTGTGTTGTGTGTCGGTCTTTGTTGTGTGATGTTGTGTGTCGGTGTGTGTTGTTGTGTGATGTTGTGTGTCGGTGTGTGTTGTGTGATGTTGTGTGTTGGTGTGTGTTGTTGTGTGATGTGTGTCGGTGTGTGTTGTGTGATGTGTGTTGGTGTGTGTTGTTGTGTGATGTTGTGTGTCGGTGTGTGTTGTGTGTCGGTGTGTGTTGTTGTGTGTCGGTGTGTGTTGTTGTGTGTCGGTGTGTGTTGTTGTGTGATGTTGTGTGTCGGTGTGTGTCGGTGTGTGTTGTGTGATGTGTGTTGGTGTGTGTTGTTGTGTGATGTTGTGTGTCGGTGTGTGTTGTGTGTCGGTGTGTGTTGTTGTGTGTCGGTGTGTGTTGCTGTGTGTCGGTGTGTGTTGTTGTGTGATGTTGTGTGTTGGTGTGTGTTGTTGTGTGATGTTGTGTGTCGGTGTGTGATGTTGTGTGTTGGTGTGTGTTGTTGTGTGATGTTGTGTGTCGGTGTGTGATGTGTGTCGGTGTGTGTTGTTGTGTGATGTTGTGTGTCGGTGTGTGTTGTGTGATGTTGTGTGTTGGTGTGTGTTGTTGTGTGATGTGTGTCGGTGTGTGTTGTGTGATGTGTGTTGGTGTGTGTTGTTGTGTGATGTTGTGTGTCGGTGTGTGTTGTGTGTCGGTGTGTGTTGTTGTGTGTCGGTGTGTGTTGTTGTGTGTCGGTGTGTGTTGTTGTGTGATGTTGTGTGTTGGTGTGTGTTGTTGTGTGATGTTGTGTGTCGGTGTGTGATGTTGTGTGTTGGTGTGTGTTGTTGTGTGATGTTGTGTGTCGGTGTGTGATGTGTGTCGGTGTGTGTTGTTGTGTGATGTTGTGGGTCGGTGTGTGTTGTTGTGTGATGTTGTATGTTGGTGTGTGTTGTTGTGTGATGTTGTGTGTCGGTGTGTGTTGTTGTGTGATGTTGTATGTTGGTGTGTGTTGTTGTGTGATGTTGTATGTTGGTGTGTGTTGTTGTGTGATGTTGTGTGTCGGTGTGTGTTGGTGTGATGTTGTGTGTCGGTGTGTGATGTTGTGTGTCGGTGTGTGTTGGTGTGTAATGTGGTGTTGTGTGTCGGTGTTTGTTATGTGATGTTGTGTATCGGTGTGTGTTGTGTGATGTTGTGTGTCGGTGTGTGATGTTGTGTGTTGGTGTGTGTTGGTGTGTGATGTTGTGTGTCGGTGTGTGTTGTTGTGTGTTGTTGTGTGATGTTGTGTGTCAGTGTGTGTTGTTGTGTGATGTTGTGTGTTGGTGTGTGTTGTTGTGTGATGTGTGTCGGTGTGTGTTGTTGTGTGATGTTGTGTGTTGGTGTGTGTTGTTGTGTGATGTTGTGTGTTGGTGTGTGTTGGTGTGTGTTGTTGTGTGATGTGTGTTGTTGTGTGATGTTGTGTGTTGGTGTGTGTTGGTGTGTGATGTTGTGTGTCGGTGTGTGTTGTGTGATGTTGTGTGTCAGTGTGTGTTGTTGTGTGATGTTGTGTGTTGGTGTGTGTTGTGTGATGTGTGTCGGTGTGTGTTCGTGTGTGATGTTTTGTGTGTCGGTGTGTGTTGTGTGATGTTGTGTGTCAGTGTGTGTTGTTGTGTGATGTTGTGTGCTGGTGTGTGTTGGTGTGTAATGTTGTGTGTTGGTGTGTGTTGGTGTGTGATGTGTGTCGGTTTGTGTTGGTGTGTGATGTTGTGTGTCGGTGTGTGTTGTGTGTTGTTGTGTGATGTTGTGTGTCAGTGTGTGTTATTGTGTGTTGTTGTGTGATGTTGTGTGTCAGTGTGTGATGTGTGTCGGTGTGTGTTGGTGTGTGATGTTGTGTGTTGGTGTGTGTTGTTGTGTGATGTTGTGTGTCAGTGTGTGATGTGTGTCGGTGTGTGTTGGTGTGTGATGTTGTGTGTTGGTGTGTGATGTTGTGTGATGTTGTGTGATGGTGTGTGTTGTGTGATGTTGTGTGTCGGTGTGTGATGTTGTGTGTCAGTGTGTGTTGGTGTGTGATGTTGTGTGTCGGTGTGTGTTGTGTGATGTTGTGTGTCAGTGTGTGATGTTGTGTGATGTTGTGTGATGGTGTGTGTTGTGTGATGTGTGTCGGTGTGTGATGTTGTGTGTCAGTGTGTGTTGGTGTGTGATGTTGTGTGTCGGTGTGTGTTGGTGTGTGATGTTGTGTGTCGGTGTGTGTTGGTGTGTGATGTGTGTCGGTGTGTGTTGGTGTGTGATGTGTGATGGTGTGTGTTGTTGTGTGATGTTGTGTGATGTTGTGTGTCAGTGTGTGATGTTGTGTGTCAGTGTGTGTTGGTGTGTGATGTTGTGTGTCGGTGTGTGTTGTGTGATGTTGTGTGTCGGTGTGTGTTGGTGTGTGATGTTGTGTGTCGGTGTGTGTTGGTGTGTGATGTTGTGTGTCGGTGTGTGTTGGTGTGTGATGTTGTGTGTCGGTGTGTGTTGGTGTGTGATGTGTGTCGGTGTGTGTTGGTGTGTGATGTGTGATGGTGTGTGTTGTTGTGTGATGTTGTGTGTCAGTGTGTGATGTTGTGTGTCAGTGTGTGTTGGTGTGTGATGTTGTGTGTCGGTGTGTGTTGTGTGATGTTGTGTGTTGGTGTGTGTTGGTGTGTGATGTTGTGTGTCGGTGTGTGTTGGTGTGTGATGTTGTGTGTCGGTGTGTGTTGTTGTGAGTTGTTGTGTGATGTTTTGTGTCGGTGTGTGTTGTTGTGTGTTGTTGTGTGATGTTGTATGTCGGTGTGTGATGTTGTGTGTCGGTGTGTGTTGGTGTGTGATGTTGTGTGTCGGTGTGTGTTGTGTGTTGTTGTGTGATGTTTTGTGTCGGTGTGTGTTGTTGTGTGTTGTTGTGTGATGTTGTGTGATGTTGTGTGTCGGTGTGTGATGCGTGTCGGTGTGTGTTGTTGTATGAGGTTGTGTGTTGGTGTGTGATGTTGTGTGTCGGTGTGTGTTGTTGTGTGTTGTTGTGTGATGTTGTGTGTCGGTGTGTGATGTTGTGTGTCAGTGTGTGTTGGTGTGTGATGTTGTGTGTTGTTGTGTGTCGGTGTGTGTTGGTGTGTGATGGTGTGTGTCGGTGTGTGATGTTGTGTGTCGGTGTGTGATGTTGTGTGTCGGTGTGTGTTCGTGTGTGATGTTGTGTGTCGGTGTGTGTTGTGTGATGTTGTGTGTCAGTGTGTGTTGGTGTGATGTTGTGTGTCGGTGTGTGTTGTTGTGTGATGTGTGTTGGTGTGTGTTGTTGTGTGTCGGTGTGTGATGTTGTGTGTCGGTGTGTGTTGTGTGATGTTGTGTGTCGGTGTGTGTTGTTGTGTGATGTGTGTCGGTGTGTGTCGGTGTGATGTTGTGTGTCGGTGTGTGTTGTTGTGTGATGTTGTGTGTTGTCGTGTGATGTGTGTCGGTGTGTGTTGTTGTGTGATGTGTGTTGTTGTGTGATGTTGTGTGTCAGTGTGTGATGTTGTGTGTCGGTGTGTGTTGTGTGATGTGTGTCGGTGTGTGTTGTTGTGTGATGTGTGTCGGTGTGTGTTGTGTGATGTTGTGTGTCGGTGTGTGTTGTTGTGTGATGTGTGTCGGTGTGTGTTGTTGTGTGATGTGTTTATGTTGTGTGTTAGTGTGTGATGTTGTGTGTTGGTGTGTGTTGTTGTGTGTCAGTGTGTGTTGTGTGATGTTGTGTGTCGGTGTGTGTTGTTGTGTGATGTTGTGTGTCGGTGTGTGTTGTTGTGTGATGTTGTGTCTTTGTGTGTTGTTGTGTGATGTTGTGTGTCGGTGTGTGTTGTGTGATGTGTGTCTTTGTGTGTGGTGTGTGATGTTGTGTGTCAGTGTGTGTTGTTGTGTGATATTGTGTGTCGGTGTGTGTTGTGTGATGTTTTGTGTCGGTGTGTGTTGTGTGATGTTGTGTGTCAGTGTGTGTTGTTGTGTGATGTTGTGTGTCGGTGTGTGTTGTGTGATGTGTGTCGGTGTGTGTTGTTGTGTGATGTTGTGTGTTGGTGTGTGTTGTGTGATGTTGTGTGTCAGTGTGTGTTGTTGTGTGATGTTGTGTGTCAGTGTGTGTTGTTGTGTGATGTTGTGTGTCGGTGTGTGTTGTGTGATGTTGTGTGTCAGTGTGTGTTGTTGTGTGATGTTGTGTGTCAGTGTGTGTTGTTGTGTGATGTTGTGTGTCGGTGTGTGTTGTGTGATGTTGTGTGTCAGTGTGTGTTGTTGTGTGATGTTGTGTGTCAGTGTGTGATGTTGTGTGATGTTGTGTGTCGGTGTGTGTTGGTGTGTGTTGTGTGATGTTGTGTGTCGGTGTGTGTTGTTGTGTGATGTTGTGTGTTGGTGTGTGTTGTTGTGTGATGTTGTGTGTCGGTGTGTGTTGTTGTGTGATGTTGTGTGTTGGTGTCTGTTGTTGTGTGATGTTGTGTGTCGGTGTGTGTTGTTGTGTGATATTGTGTGTCGGTGTGTGTTGTTGTGTGATGTGTGTCGGTGTGTGTTGTGTGATGTGTGTCGGTGTGTGTGTTGTTGTGTGATGTTGTGTGTCGGTGTGTGTTGTGTGATGTTGTGTGTCGGTGTGTGTTGTTGTGTGATGTTGTGTGTCGGTGTGTGTTGTGTGATGTGTGTCAGTGTGTGTTGTTGTGTGATGTTGTGTGTCGGTTTGTGTTGTTGTGTGATGTTGTGTGTCGGTGTGTGTCGGTGTGTGTTGTGTGATGTTGTGTGTCGGTGTGTGTTGTTGTGTGATGTTGTGTGTCGGTGTGTGTCAGTGTGTGTTGTGTGATGTTGTGTGTCGGTGTGTGTTGTTGTGTGATGTTGTGTGTTGGTGTGTGTTGTTGTGTGATGTTGTGTGTCGGTGTGTGTTGTTGTGTGTGTTGTGTGATGTTGTTTGTCGGTGTGTGTTGTTGTGTGATGTTGTGTGTCAGTGTGTGTTGTGTGATGTGTGTCGGTGTGTGTCGGTGTGTGTTGTGTGATGTTGTGTATCGGTGTGTGTTGTTGTGTGATGTTGTGTGTCGGTGTGTGTTGTGTGATGTTGTGTGTCGGTGTGTGTTGTTGTGTGATGTTGTGTGTCGGTGTGTGTCGGTGTGTGTTGTGTGATGTTGTGTGTCGGTGTGTGTTGTTGTGTGATGGTGTGTGTCGGTGTGTGTCGGTGTGTGTTGTGTGATGTTGTGTGTCGGTGTGTGTTGTTGTGTGATGTTGTGTGTTGGTGTGTGTTGCACTCATCCACAATAGTTTTGTCCACATTCCTCTGTGAAGCCTCAGTTCTGATGATGAATTAATCTAAGATAATGATTAAATGAATTAATCCCGGATGTTGACTCCAACAATTTCAGGTTATTGTTGTCTGTCCAGAGGTCAGTAATAATTCTCCTGTAAAACCATCTGAAGTCATTGTCCACACGCTGACCGAACGCTGTCCTGATGCCTCCACCACGCTTCAGGGTCTCTCATGGTGAAGGAATCACTCCTGGTCACTACTCTCCTCTTTCCCTCAGACCTAAAATCTGAGCAGCAGATCAGCAGAAAGCTTTTTCACCACTCTGAATATTTTATTAGCTGTTTTTAAATCTCCACAGTGTCCGGTGAATATCTCTGACCTCCACTGTCCTCACTGTGGAGAGCTTTTAGGACTGGATTGAAATATTCAGTGACCACCAGGAGGTTTAAAGGAACTGTTTTCTGACTTTTTTTAAAAATAAAAATAGATTTATTCTCCCAGTTGTTTTATAATCTGTAGTTTCCCATCCCATATTTCTCCAACACTAAACTTGTTTACATTACAGCGTGTTGTTTATATTACATCGTGTTGTTTACATTACAGCGTGTTGTTTACATTACAGCGTGTTGTTTACATTACATTGTGTTGTTTACATTACAGCGTGTTGTTTACATTACATTGTGTTGTTTACATTACATTGTGTTGTTTACATTACAGCGTGTTGTTTACATTACATTGTGTTGTTTACATTACATTGTGTTGTTTACATTACAGCGTGTTGTTTACATTACATTGTGTTGTTTACATTACAGCGTGTTGTTTACATTACATTGTGTTGTTTACATTACAGCGTGTTGTTTACATTACAGCGTGTTGTTTACATTACATTGTGTTGTTCACATTACAGCGTGTTGTTTACATTACATTGTGTTGTTTACATTACAGCGTGTTGTTTACATTACATTGTGTTGTTTACATTACAGCATGTTGTTTACATTACAGCGTGTTGTTTACATTACATTGTGTTGTTTACATTACATTGTGTTGTTTACATTACAGCGTGTTGTTTACATTACAGCGTGTTGTTTACATTACATTGTGTTGTTCACATTACAGCATGTTGTTTACATTACAGCGTGTTGTTTACATTACAGCATGTTCACATTACAGCATGTTGTTTACATTACACCGTGTTGTGTACATTACATTGTGTTGTTTACATTACATTGTGTTGTTCACATTACAGCGTGTTGTTTACATTACATTGTGTTGTTTACATTACATTGTGTTGTTAACATTACATTGTGTTGTTTACATTACAGCGTGTTGTTTACATTACAGCATATTGTTTACATTACAGCGTGTTGTGTACATTACATTGTGTTGTTTACATTACATTGTGTTGTTTACATTACATTATGTTGTTCACATTACAGCGTGTTGTTTACATTACAGCGTGTTGTTTACATTACATTGTGTTGTTTACATTACAGCGTGTTGTTTACATTACAGAGTGTTGTTTACATTACATTGTGTTGTTCACATTACAGCGTGTTGTTTACATTACAGCGTGTTGTTTACATTACAGTGTGTTGTTCACATTACAGCGTGTTGTTTACATTACAGCGTGTTGTTTACATTACAGCATGTTGTTTACATTACAGCGTGTTGTGTACATTACAGCATGTTGTTTACATTACAGCATGTTGTTTACATTACAGCGTGTTGTGTACATTACATTGTGTTGTTTACATTACATTGTGTTGTTTACATTACAGCGTGTTGTTTACATTACAGAGTGTTGTTTACATTACATTGTGTTGTTTACATTACAGCGTGTTGTGTACATTACATTGTGTTGTTTACATTACATTGTGTTGTTTACATTACATTGTGTTGTTTACATTACAGCGTGTTGTTCACATTACAGCATGTTGTTTACATTACATTGTGTTGTTTACATTACATTGTGTTGTTTACA
>NC_080713.1:1608698-1716198 GCF_019097595.1 Hemibagrus wyckioides | reverse complement strand
CACACTGATACACACACACTGATACACACACACTGATACACTCACACTGATATACTCACACTGATACACACACACTGATACACTCACACTGATACACACACAGTGATACACTCACACTGATACACTCACACTGATATACTCACACTGATACACACACACTGATACACACACACTGATACACACACACTGATACACTCACACTGATACACACACAGTGATACACTCACACTGATACACTCACACTGCTATACTCACACTGATACACACACACTGATACACACACAGTGATACACTCACACTGATACACTCACACTGATACACACACACTGATACACACACAGTGATACACACACACTGATACACTCACACTGATACACACACACTGATACACTCAGACAGATACACACACACTGATACACACACACTGATACACTCACAGTGATACACTCACACTGATACACTCACACTGCTATACTCACACTGATACACACACACTGATACACACACAGTGATACACACACACTGATACACACACACTGATACACTCACACTGATACACACACACTGATACACACACACTGATACACACACACTGATACACTCACACTGATACACACACACTGATACACACACAGTGATACACACACACTGATACACTCACACTGATACACACACACTGATACACTCAGACAGATACACACACACTGATACACACACACTGATACACACACACTGATACACTCACACTGATACACACACACTGATACACTCACACTGATACACACACACTGATACACTCACACTGATACACACACACTGATACACACACACTGATACACTCACACTGATACACACACACTGATACACTCACACTGATACACACACACTGATACACTCACACTGATACACTCACACTGATACACTCAGACAGATACACACACACTGATACACACACACTGATACACACACACTGATACACTCAGACAGATACACACACACTGATACACACACACTGATACACACACACTGATACACACACACTGATACACACACTGTTACACTCACACTGATACACACACAGTGATACACACATAGTGATACACACACACTGATACACACACACTGATACACACACACTGATACACACACTGTTACACTCACACTGATACACACACACTGATACACACATAGTGATACACATACACTGATACACACACACTGATACACACATAGTGATACACACACACTGATACACACACACTGATACACACACACTGATACACTCACACTGATACACACACACTGATACACACACACTGATACACTCACACTGATACACACACACTGATACACTCACACTGATACACACACACAGTGATACACACACACTGATACACACACACTGATACACACACTGTTACACTCACACTGATACACACACACTGATACACACACACTGATACACACACACTGATACACACACACACTGATACACACACAGTGATACACACACAGTGATACACACACACTGATACACTCACACTGATACACACACACTGATACACTCACACTGATACACACACACTGATACACACACACTGATACACACACACTGATACACTCACACTGATACACACACACTGATACACACACTGTTACACTCACACTGATACACTCACACTGATACACACACAGTGATACACACACACTGATACACACACACTGATACACTCAGACAGATACACACACACTGATACACACACACTGATACACACACAGTGATACACACACACTGATACACTCACACTGATACACACACACTGATACACACACTGTTACACTCACACTGATACACACACACTGATACACACATAGTGATACACACACACTGATACACACACACTGATACACACACACTGATACACACACTGTTACACTCACACTGATACACACACACTGATACACACATAGTGATACACACACACTGATACACACACACTGATACACTCACACTGATACACTCACACTGATACACACACACTGTTACACTCACACTGATACACACACACTGATACACACATAGTGATACACTCACACTGATACACACACACTGATACACACACACTGTTACACTCACACTGATACACACACTGATACACACACAGTGATACACTCACACTGATACACACACACTGTTACACTCACACTGATACACTCACACTGATACACACACACTGATACACTCACACTGATACACACACACTGATACACTCACACTGATACACTCACACTGATATACTCACACTGATACACACACACTGATACACTCACACTGATACACACACAGTGATACACTCACACTGATACACTCACACTGATATACTCACACTGATACACACACACTGATACACACACACTGATACACTCACACTGATACACTCACACTGATACACACACACTGATACACACACAGTGATACACACACACTGATACACTCACACTGATACACACACACTGATACACTCAGACACATACACACACACTGATACACACACACTGATACACACACACTGATACACACACTGTTACACTCACACTGATACACACACTGTTACACTCACACTGATACACACACACTGATACACACACTGATACACACATAGTGATACACACACACTGATACACACACTGATACACTCACACTGATACACACACACTGATACACACACACTGATACACACACACTGATACACTCACACTGATATACTCACACTGATACACACATAGTGATACACACACACTGATACACACACACTGATACACACACACTGATACACACACTGTTACACTCACACTGATACACACACACTGATACACACATAGTGATACACATACACTGATACACACACTGATACACTCACACTGATACACACACACTGATACACACACTGATACACACACACTGATACACACACACTGATACACTCACACTGATATACTCACACTGATACACACACACTGATACACACACTGATACACACACTGATACACACACACTGATACACTCACACTGATACACACACAGTGATACACACACACTGATACACTCACACTGATATACTCACACTGATACACACACACTGATACACACACACTGATACACTCACACTGATACACACACACTGATACACACACACTGATACACTCACACTGATACACACACACTGATACACACACACTGATACACTCACACTGATACACACACACTGATACACTCACACTGATACACTCACACTGATACACACACAGTGATACACACACACTGATACACTCACACTGATACACACACACTGATACACACACTGATACACTCACACTGATACACACACACTGATACACACACACTGATACACTCACACTGATACACACACACTGATACACACACACTGATACACACATAGTGATACACTCACACTGATACACACACAGTGATACACTCAGACAGATACACACACACTGATACCACACACTGATACACACATAGTGATACACTCACACTGATACACACACACTGATACACTCACACTGATACACACACACTGATACACACACACTGATACACTCACACTGATACACACACAGTGATACACACACACTGATACACTCACACTGATACACACACACTGATACACACACTGATACACTCACACTGATACACACACACTGATACACACACACTGATACACTCACACTGATACACACACACTGATACACTCACACTGATACACACACACTGATACACACACTGATACACTCACACTGATACACACACACTGATACACACACACTGATACACTCACACTGATACACACACACTGATACACACACACTGATACACACATAGTGATACACTCACACTGATACACACACAGTGATACACTCAGACAGATACACACACACTGATACCACACACTGATACACACATAGTGATACACTCACACTGATACACACACACTGATACACTCACACTGATACACACACACTGATACACACACACTGATACACACACAGTGATACACACACACTGATACACTCACACTGATACACACACACTGATACACTCAGACAGATACACACACACTGATACACACACACTGATACACACACACTGATACACTCAGACAGATACACACACACTGATACACACACACTGATACACACACACTGATACACACACACTGATACACTCAGACAGATACACACACACTGATACACACACACTGATACACACACAGTGATACACTCACACTGATACACACACAGTGATACACACACACTGATACACACACACTGATACACACACAGTGATACACACACACTGATACACTCACACTGATACACACACACTGATAAACTCAGACAGATACACACACACTGATACACGCACACTGATGCACACACACTGATACACACACAGTGATACACACACACTGATACACTCACACTGATACACACACACTGATACACACACACTGATACACACACTGATACACTCACACTGATACACACACACTGATACACTCACACTGATACACACACACTGATACACTCAGACAGATACACACACACTGATACACACACTGATACACACACACTGATACACACACTGATACACACACAGTGATACACACACACTGATACACTCACACTGATACACACACACTGATACACACACACTGATACACACACTGATACACTCACACTGATACACACACACTGATACACTCACACTGATACACACACACTGATACACTCAGACAGATACACTCACACTGATACACACACACTGATACACACACACTGATACACTCACAGTGATACACACACACTGATACACTCACACTGATACACACACACTGATACACTCAGACAGATACACACACACTGATACACACACACTGATACACACACACTGATACACACACTGTTACACTCACACTGATACACACACACTGATACACACATAGTGATACACACACACTGATACACACACACTGATACACACACTGTTACACTCACACTGATACACACACACTGATACACACATAGTGATACACACACACTGATACACACACTGATACACTCACACTGATACACACACACTGATACACACACTGATACACACACACTGATACACTCACACTGATACACTCACACTGATACACACACACTGATACACACACACTGATACACACACAGTGATATACACACAGTGATACACACACACTGATACACACACACTGATACACTCAGACAGATACACACACACTGATACACACACAGTGATACACACACACTGATACACTCACACTGATACACACACACTGATACACACATAGTGATACACACACACTGATACACACACTGATACACTCACACTGATACACACACACTGATACACACACACTGATACACTCACACTGATACACACACTGTTACACTGACACTGATACACACACATAGTGATACACACACACTGATACATTCACACTGATACACTCACACTGATACACACACACTGATACACTCACACTGATACACTCACACTGATACATTCACACTGATACACACACACTGATACACACACACTGATACACTCACACTGATACACACACACTGATACACACACTGATACACACACACTGATACACTCACACTGATACACACACACTGATACACACACACTGATACACACACTGATACACTCACACTGATACACTCACACTGATACACACACACTGATACACACACACTGATACACTCACACTGATACACACACACTGATACACACACACTGATACACACACTGATACACACACACTGATACACACACACTGATACACACACAGTGATACACTCACACTGATACACTCACACTGATACACTCACACTGATACACACACACTGATACACACACACTGATACACTCACACTGATACACACACACTGATACACACACACTGATACACTCACACTGATACACACACACTGATACACTCACACTGATACACACACACTGATACACTCACACTGATACACACACACTGATACACTCACACTGATACACACACACTGATACACTCACACTGATACACACACACTGATACACACACACTGATACACACACACTGATACACACACTGATACACTCACACTGATACACACACACTGATACACTCACACTGATACACACACACTGATACACACACACTGATACACTCACACTGATACACACACACTGATACACACACACTGATACACACACACTGATACACACACTGATACACTCACACTGATACACACACACTGATACACTCACACTGATACACACACACTGATACACTCACACTGATACACACACACTGATACACACACACTGATACACACACTGATACACACACACTGATACACACACACTGATACACTCACACTGATACACACACACTGATACACTCACACTGATACACACACACTGATACACACACACTGATACACTCACACTGATACGCACACACTGATACACACACACTGATACACACACTGATACACACACACTGATACACACACTGATACACACACACTGATACACTCACACTGATACACACACACTGATACACACACACTGATACACACACTGATACACTCACACTGATACACACACACTGATACACACACTGATACACTCACACTGATACACACACACTGATACACACACACTGATACACACACTGATACACTCACACTGATACACACACACTGATACACACACTGATACACACACAGTGATACACACACACTGATACACTCACACTGATACACTCACACTGATACACACACACTGATACACACACTGATACACACACACTGATACACACACACTGATACACACACTGATACACACACACTGATACACACACAGTGATACACACACACTGATACACTCACACTGATACACACACACTGATACACTCACACTGATACACTCACACTGATACACACACACTGATACACACACACTGATACACACACTGATACACTCACACTGATACACACACTGATACACACACACTGATACACACACTGATACACACACACTGATACACACACACTGATACACACACTGATACACACACAGTGATACACACACACTGATACACTCACACTGATACACACACACTGATACACACACACTGATACACACACACTGATACACACACACTGATACACTCACACTGATACACACACACTGATACACTCACACTGATACACACACACTGATACACTCAGACAGATACACACACACTGATACACACACACTGATACACTCACACTGATACACTCACACTGATACACACACACTGATACACTCACACTGATACACACACACTGATACACTCACACTGATACACTCACACTGATACACACACACTGATACACTCACACTGATACACACACACTGATACACTCACACTGATACACACACACTGATACACACACACTGATACACACACACTGATACACTCACACTGATACACACACACTGATACACTCACACTGATACACACACACTGATACACACACACTGATACACACACTGATACACACACACTGATACACACACAGTGATACACACACACTGATACACACACTGATACACACACACTGATACACACACACTGATACACACACAGTGATACACACACACTGATACACACACTGATACACACACACTGATACACTCACACTGATACACACACACTGATACACACACACTGATACACACACTGATACACACACTGATACACTCACACTGATACACACACACTGATACACACACTGATACACACACACTGATACACACACTGATACACACACACTGATACACACACTGATACACTCACACTGATACACACACACTGATACACACACAGTGATACACACACACTGATACACACACTGATACACACACACTGATACACACACACTGATACACACATAGTGATACACACACACTGATACACACACAGTGATACACTCACACTGATACACACACACTGATACACACACAGTGATACACACACACTGATACACACACTGATACACACACACTGATACACACACACTGATACACTCACACTGATACACACACACTGATACACACACAGTGATACACACACACTGATACACACACTGATACACACACACTGATACACACACACTGATACACACATAGTGATACACACACACTGATACACTCACATTGATACACTCACACTGATACACTCACACTGATACACACACACTGATACACACATAGTGATACACACACACTGATACACACACAGTGATACACACACACTGATACACTCACACTGATACACTCACACTGATACACTCACACTGATACACACAGTGATACACACACACTGATACACACACTGATACACTCACACTGATACACACACACTGATACACACACAGTGATACACACACACTGATACACACACACTGATACACACACTGATACACTCACACTGATACACACACACTGATACACACACACTGATACACACATAGTGATACACACACACTGATACACTCACATTGATACACTCACACTGATACACTCACACTGATACACACACACTGATACACACATAGTGATACACACACACTGATACACACACAGTGATACACACACACTGATACACTCACACTGATACACTCACACTGATACACTCACACTGATACACACAGTGATACACACACACTGATACACACACTGATACACTCACACTGATACACACACACTGATACACACACAGTGATACACACACACTGATACACACACTGATACACACACACTGATACACTCACACTGATACACACACACTGATACACACACTGATACACACACACTGATACACACACAGTGATACACACACAGTGATACACACACACTGATACACACACACTGATACACACACAGAGAGACACAATGTAACGTAAAGTATGAAGAGAACAAAAAGCTTCACTTTTTCCCTAATTTTATAATATATATAAATACTAGGGCTGTCAGTCGATCAAAATTTTTAATCTAATTAATTACATGATGTGCAGATTAATTAATCTATTTATTTGCATTTAATCGCGCATGAACATTGGCTGAGAAATTGCCCCCAAAAGATCATTTAAGTCATTACAGTGTTAGATGAGCATTAAATAGACATTACAACAAATACCTTTTTATATTATTTATTTACTGAACAAAAGCCTATCACTTATGCATCAATGCTCATGACATTTTTTTTAATTATTATTGAACATAAGCGCTTGATCAGTGGCTACAATGCTATAAGCCATATGTTAACAGAAACAGTTAAACTGACCTGAATTCCTCTTATTTACCATTCAACCAGTTGCTAAGACAAACTAACTTGTTTACATCTGAGTGTAAAGATGCCCTCTTCTTTTGGACAATGTTGCCAAAGTCTTTCACATGGTACAGTGGTTGCAGGGGTGGCCAGATATTTGCAAGCTACGAAAGACAGTTTAACATGGACCCCTGCATGAGCTGACCACCACTGTAGAGGACACTTATCCATCTCAATACTGGGCTCAGCTCTGTAATGATTTAGAGGATTGCTAAGCTCATTTTCCCCCTCTGATTCAGAGTCAGAAGCCAGCAGGAGGATTCTTCTCTTCTTTGCTGGCTTATGCTCCACACAGGGTTGTGGAGTGTCTGTGCTAGATTCTATGTTTTCTAGCATCTTCTGAAGGCTGGACCACACCTGTTCTCTCTCTCCTCTTGATAGGCACTTCAAGTCTTTAAAACATGGGTCAAGAGCTGAAGCCAGTTTCAGCCATTCGTTGTTCAGCCATGTCAGCTTGCCGTTCAGCAAGGTCCTTAAACCTCACCACATAGGCTGGATCCTCATCAGAGACCTATGTTACACGGTTAAGATGGAAGAATGCAGGCAGCACCACAGAACATGAGACATAAGCCTCACCATCAAGAAGTTCAGTCACATACCTTAAGTAGAAGATAAATATGAACAATAAATAAAGTTCAGTATATTTAGTTTAGGCGAGACAAACATATTTATTTATCACTTTTAAAGGAAAGTATATTGTGTAACAAAAATTGTACAAATACAATTGAAAACAAACAAATCCAATAAAAACATGCAATAACAATAGGACATGTGGCACTACTGTAATTGAGGAGCATGGGTGGGTGGAAGACTTACCTGCATGGTTCAAGAACAGTCTGTAGTTTGTGCAGGTTGACCCACTCAGCTGTGGTCAGCATGACTAACTTGTGTTTCTGTTGGGCGAGAGTAGCTTCAACATCCTCTTGGTTCCGTAAGAGACGGGTGATCATATCGAGCGACGATTTCCACCCTGTAGAAACATCTTGTATCAGTTGTTATATGTGTATATATACAGTGTATATATTTCTTTCTTTTTTTCTTATATTTTATTTTCATATTTTATATTTCTTTCTTTTTCTCTTATAATTTTATTTTCATTAGAGCAACTGTAACATGGCAAAGGAATTTCCCCCTGGGATTAATAAAGTTCTTTGAATCTTGATATATTATTCAGAAACGATTATTAACAATTTTTCAGAAGAAAACATTTGTAACATTTTTGACAGACTGTGTGTTAATTCTTGGTGAGGTTGTTTATTAGACTGAAGCACTAATTACAGAGGGACATTTAGGTGTTAATGATGCATCTAATTAAAGCTGATGGGTGTGTGGAGATCTGGAACGTTCTAGAAGGTGGAGGAAGGTTCATTATCATCTGCGGGGACTCTGGAGTTGTGGACAGTTTCACATCCAACACGTCACAAAGCCTCGCCTCTGAGCTTGTTAGATTACTGCAGGAAAGTCTGCTGACTTCTGATAAACATCAGGTCTGTAACTCTGATGAGGAACAGCGAGGAACAGTGAGGATTGTGAGAAACAGTGAGGATCAGTGAGGGTCAGTGAGGATCAGTGAGGATTGTGAGGAACAGTGAGGATCAGGGAGGAACAATGAGGATCATAAGGAACAGTGAGGATCATGAGGTTCATAAAGATCATGAGGATCATGAAGAACAGTGAGGAATAGTGAGTAACAGTGAGGAATGTGAGGAACAGTGAGGATCAGAGAGGAGCAGTGATAATCATGAGATACAGTGAGAATCATGAGGAACAATGAGGATTGGTGAGGAACAGAGAGGAATAGTGAGGATTGTGATGATCAGCGAGGAGCAGAGAGGAACAGTGTAGATCAGGGAGCAACAATGAGGATCATGGAGGATTGCTGAGGAACAGTAAGGATCGTCAAGGAACAATGAGGATCATGAGGAACAGTGAGGAACAGTGAGGATCATGAAGAACAATAAGGAATCGTGAGGAACAGTGAGGATTGGTGAAGATCATGAAGAACAATGAGGAATAGTGAGGAACCGTGAGGATTGTGAGGAACAGTGAGGATCAGTGAGAAACAGTGAGGATCCTGAGGAACAGTGAGGATGCTGAGGAACAGTGAGGATCCTGATGAACAGTGAAGAACAGTAAGGAACAGGGAGGATCCTGAGGAACAGTGAGGATTGGTGAGGAAAAGTGAGGATCCTGAGGAACAGTGAGGAACTCACTTTCAAACACCAACATACAAAAAAAAGTTGATTTTTAAAGAATTGATGTTAGTTCCTGATTTCTGATTGATGAAGTGTAATAAGTTGGTAAACTGGGAGGTTACTGGTTCTGAGCGAAACCTCGGTGCGTTTTTTCTCTCTCTGTCTATCTCGTCGTCTTCTTGAGCTGGAGTGCAGACGTTCACGCCGGTGCCTGGAACCCATTTGTACGTTGTAATGCCTGTCTGATGATTTTATTTCCAGCAGCCTGCAGATCCCTATCACAGTATAAAGACACACTCGTGTAGTGGTTTGATGGAGCGTCATAAAATTTCTACTGGAGGTCCAAATGAAAGCGAATTAATTTACACCGCTCGCCAAACTGCATCTCCATTTCCCAGATGCTGAGATCACTGGAGTGTTTTATTAGATGTTGCTTCTAAAAGCCTTTGCGAGTAGGCACTGCCAGGAATCTACACACAGTGTGTGTGTGTGTGTGTGTGTGTATTCAAACACAAACCTGTTTCCAAAAAGCCATTTTTTTCCTTTTTGGTCAAACATTCAGCCTCGTGATGGCAATAAATCTGATTCTAGGAAGAGTTCAGAGGGCCGGGGTGTAATTTTTCTTTTCTGGAGCCCAAACACACACTGAGAGGTTTCTGGTGCTTCGTGGCATGGAGGCTCTGGCGAGCGCCGCGGGTCAGATGTAGTGGTGTAGTGAATGATGTTGATTGTAACAGTGACAGATTACAGCGTCTGGCTCCGCCCGCTGATGCTGGACTACAGCTGAGTCCTGTTGCCTTCACCACCACCCTGTTCATGTAATCCACCAGACTGCTAATCTTGTAGGCCAACCCTATTAGTTGATGTAACAGGTAGAATACCAGATGAATTATAAATGAATAAATTGGCATAAATGAACCCTCAAAAACTCACCAGGAATACACCATGTATACCACCACACCACAGACACATATAAAATTGACTTCCAATACAAAATAAACAAATCCAATGATATATACTTATATTAATTGTATATTACAGTCCTACTACTGATCTCATAAATCATAAAAACACGTATTGTTCTAAGAGTATAGCCTGTGTGTTTAGTTTTGTTTAGCTTAAACTTAAAAAAAAAGAAAAGAAAGAAATATCTGGTTAAATTTGGCACTAGTAAATACTCATCCCCATCTCTAAAACAGTTTGCTAGTTTGTCATTTTCTAAGATGTTGCAACATGCTCTTCTAAAACTTCTATCGTTATATATATTTTTTAAAATATATTTTGTGAACACCATTAGCTTGCACGTAGTCATGCTGTAGATGCGCATGTGCAGGTATTTAATTTTTATTTATTAAAAAAACTAAAATCTTGACCCTCTAACACTTACACTCTCTATTCTATCTACTTTTTATTCTTTTTATTTATTATTAAAAAAACATTGCTTTGGAGGAAAGCGTCCATCTGCCAAATGAAGACACCAAAGTATCGCAAGAGCGACTTCTCTTAAGTTACTCTTGCGGTACTTTAACCTCATATACCGATCGGTCTGCGCAGCTTCAAGTCGAAAACACCTATCACCTGCCTCTGGAAATAGTCAATTAGGCAGTGCATCGCTGACGTTGGGTCATGTGGTGATGTCATTTTCACTCCTCGATTTCCTGATTCGTAGCGGTCCGAAGATTTACTCCTAGCGGAGGCAGGCCAGAACAACTGTCTGGCCACCGGGAAATGTCCTGGTGCTCCCGATGGCCAGTCCGCTCCTGTATGTGGTTGAGGTCAGGACTCTGTGCAGGCCAGTCAAGTTCCTCCACACCAAACTCACTCATCCATGTCTTTATGGACCTTGCTTTGGTCACTGGTGTGCAGTCATGTTGGAACAGGAAGGGGTCATCCCCAAACTGTTCCCACAAAGAGCATGAAATTGTCCAAAATGTCTTGGTATGAAGCTGAAGCATTAAGAGTTCCTTTCACTGGAGCTAAGGGGCCGGAGATGTTTTTATTAATGTTGATGTTTATTAAATGTTAAACAAACATCCTTACATCATTTATCATCATCTACTGAGATTCATTGCCTTGCTTTAGATCTTTTTAAAGTCATTATTATTGTGTATTATTATTATTATGATTATTATCATGGAAATGGGCTGCATGATGTGGACAAAATATTTCATTGTAATTAGCCTGCATCACCATTTAACCACAACCTGAAAAACATTCAGGAGCAAAAATCATAAATAATAATTAAGCCTATCTTTAAAAAAATAAATAAATAAATTCCAAATATTTGTGTGTAGTTATATATTTAAATATTATATTATTTATTCATTTTATTATAAAGTAAATATTTTATAAAATATATAAAATGATATATAAATTTACATTTCTTTAAAATTTATTTGATTATCATCAATAAATATTTAATATATTTTTTTATATTTATATATTTTATAAAAATGTATAAATTGTGCTAATATTGACAGCAATTCATTTTTAACAGTGGATTTAAAACAGTATTTTCTCTCTTTATTATTTTTATTTATATTTTCATTGTATTTCTTCTTTCTCCCATTTTTTCCCAAAAGATCTGAGCAGTACAAAGGTTTTTAAAAAATAAAAATAATTTTTTAAGGGGGGGAGGGTAGGTACAAGCAAAAAAAAAAGAGAAAGATAAGTTAGAAATAAAAAATAGAGAAAATTAAAAAAAAAAGAATAAAATAAAATTAATTAATTAAATTGAATGAAATGAAATAAATAAATTAAAAATAAATAAATAAAATGAAATCAGGCGTGAGGTATAAGAGGAATAAATCCAAGGTTGGTAAAAGATCTGAGACACTCGGTATGATTTCCAGCCATTGTGTGAACCTGAGCCTGTTGTGAGGCTAAAGCACTCACTAGAGTTTAAAAATAACACACTTCTCTTTTCTTTTCTCTTCTGTCCACAGTTCTGTATTTCAGAGTGTTTATATGATATCTGTCCTGAGCAGAGTATGAACAGATTGCGTGAACAGAGTGCCTCAGGCTCCCAGTTTCTGTTTTCTCCACGCTGTCCCCAGAGGTAATTCCTCTCAGGCTCGGTCCAGCTCCACTTTAACCTCCTCTGCTGTTTGAGTCTCGGCTTCTATGGCTTCCCTCATCTCTCTCTCTCTCTATCTCTCTCTCTCTCTCTCTCTCTGTGTTTCACTCTGCTCTTGCCTTTTATCCACTGCTGACATCGCTGTGTCTAATGCAGCACGAATCAGAGTTTATGGTGCTCCGGGGCAGGAGGGAGTCGCCCCATTGAGTCTCAGGAGACACACTCATCACCCTGTGGGCTTAGAGGAGTAATGGACAGTGGACATCTTGTCAGAAGCTCCATAATAAGCAATAAATAAGCAGCGATGATGTACCTGAGGCTCTTTACAGACAAAAACAATGACTCAGTATTTAGCATTTTGCCTCCAGATTCCTTCAAATCATCAGGAGACAAAGCAGGAAACCCAAGAAGACTCTCATTAGACGCCGAGGCTGCCGCTTCAATAAATCAACAAATCCGTCATTATGGTTCAGATTCAATTGGAATCCTCGAGTGGAAGCCCATGGAGTTGAGCAGCGCCACTGTAACTCACTCAAGTGAATTAGCTTGGTTACAGACATTTTACATAAACATAGAGAATATAACTTCACTCTCCATAGTCCATCAAGGATCATTTCAAAAACTTGATTCATTTCCATTCACTTCATGCTGGAGAAATAGTGACGTTGATTTAAATATACAGAATTCATGAGCAGAAATGATGCTGATTCGAGCCGTCAGAGTACAGGCAGCAAGAGCTCAGAAACAAGAAACTCAAAAATTACTAAACAGGACCCGAAAACATTCACAAACTAAAAGCTAACACTAATATCCTGTAATAAACAGTAATAAACAGTAATGAAGCACAACGAACTGTAATAAACATTATTAAAGACTAATAAACCGTAACAAATAGCAATAAACTGTAATAAACAGTAATAAATGGTAATAATCATTAATAAACTCTAATAAACTGTAACAACAAACAAAAGCTTATAAACACTAATACACACAAATAAAAAGGTAAATCTAACAGACAGTATTAATCACTGCTGAACAGTAATAAATTGTAGCAAATAGTATTTTACATTATAAACAGTAATGATCACTAATTAACAGTAATAACCACTTACAAACAGTAATAAATGCTAATAAACAATAATACAAAATGCTAATAAACAGTAATAAACACTTATAAACAGTAATACATGCTAATAAACAATAATAAACAATAATAAACAATAATAAACAGGAATAAATAAACTAATAGCAAGCATGTACATGTACTAATAGTGGGGCAGACATGTTTCAAGCTAACTTATTATGAGCTTATTATACTTATAAGCTTAAGCTTATAAGCTTATTATGAAAGAAAGAAAGAAAGAAAGAAAGAAAGAAAGAAAGAAAGAAAGAAAGAAAGAAAGAAAGAAAGAAAAAATTGAGATTTTTGGATATATTTTTTAACTTAAGCTTCTCGCTTCTAGATAATTAGTAAATGTAAGAGATAATGAGATGTGAGATCACAGACAGATAAAAATCACACACACACACACACACACACACAGAGTTTAATTAGCTTCCTGCCAGTCTGAGGGGTAAGTTGATGTAAGTATGGTTGTGTTTATGAAAATGAAAGCGCTCCCCTGCACGTGGTCATTGAGTTTAATTAAAATGTCTGGACTGCGATTAGCTTCAGAGCTCTGAAACGAAGCTCATCAGTTTTCCACATGTTAATGTGTTTATAGGGCTTTAAATCGTACATATTTGAGATGAGATTAACTCCAGGATCTGCAGCCTGACAGTAACTCCTCAGCTCCAGCACTCCCGGTGCTCCATTTAACATCAGCTTCCTATTAAACACTTTGCGTCTCTGTGAAAGAATCCGCAAAGGAATCAATTAGTTCAATCAGTCAATTACATGTTGACAGGAAACACGAAAATAACCCTGATGTGGCTTCCTCTGCATTTAATTAGGCAGAGCGACTCCAAGGCTTTTTTTTTTGTTTCTGCATGACGAGAGAACACAAACAAGCTCGACAAGTAATGCAGGGATGAAGATAAACATTTAAACACGAGGAGTGAAGCCGGGTTATTACACATGGATTATAAGAAAACACAACCACTGGGAGGAAATGGGGCGGAGCTTCATCACTGCCTCTAGCATCAGTAGAGTTTACAGGTATACTTCCAGCATTTAAGTGAGGAACAAGCACTGTGTGTGTGTGTTTGTGTGTGTGTGTGTGTAATGTACAGTAAATGAGTAAAAACTAAAACCCCTCCCAACACGCTACATCATAACTGAAGCCCCTCCCAATATATTATATCATAACTGAAGCAATACATTACATTATAAATGAAGCTCCTCCCAACACATTAAATCATAACTGAAGCCCCTCCCAATTTATTATATCATAACTGAAACGACACATCATAACTGAAGCCCCTCCCAATATATTACATCATAACTGATGCTGATCTAGAAAAGGAATCAACAACTTCTAACCAATCAGTGAGCAGATCTCCGTCATGTTGTGGTGTAATAACATTTCTATAACTTCAGTAATGGTGTATTAATTAAGTTAGGTCTTTATATGTCACATATATATCCTATCCTTTGGGGTTGGGGTCAGAGCATAAGGTCAGCCATGACGCAGTGCCCCTGGAGCAGGGGGGATCTCCCACCACCCCAATCACAGGATTTAGGTTCACTATTAACTCCTGCATTAATTAATTAATTAATTAATTAATTGGACATAAATATTGGCACCCCTTTATTCAGGGTCATTTTACAATTAAACACTGGATCATTAATTAAAATGTTAATTATTACTTATTGAACCTTATTTTGGTGATTTGTAATCAGGGATGAAATGCATGTTAATAACAGGTTTAATACACTTGTTAATTTTGTAAACCTCGTTAAGAGAATCTTCTCATGCTCTGTGTGATGAAGCTGGGAGCAAAATAATGTTCAGTGTATCAGCACAAGTCTGAATGTATAAATCTGTCCTGGTTTAAAGCTCATCACTAACAGCTATGCAAAGTGCACACACACACACACACACAGACACACACACACACACACTGTCACACACACGCACGCACACACACACACTCAGTCACACACACACTGTCACACACGCACGGACGCACACACACACTCACACACACACTCAGCACCTATAAATCACAGTGCAGTGCAGGTGGCACTCCTCCTCCTCCTCCTCCTCCTCCTGCTCTCTCCATCAGTAGACGAGTGGAGTGGAGTTTCTCCCCCTCGAAGCCTCTCAGCCCCGTCAGCACTTCACACACCCTCACACAAAGATATTCATTCCAATCACAAACCCTTTATGCCTTATTTATGGGGCTGCGCAGACGGCACATTTGGCATCAGTGCGGGATGTTCGGTGTTAAATTCCTACAGGCTTGACATCGCCGGCGTATGGAAATGAGGTGAGGCATTGGCGCTTCTTCGCCTTAAAACCTCTGAGCAGAGCAGAAGGACGCTAGTGAAATGAAGCACCATGCACACACACACACACACACACACACATATATATATATATATATATATATATATATATATATATATATATATATATATATATATATATATATATGCCTTCTTCATCTGTGGATTGGACACTCATTATAAAAGCCCTGAACCATGATGATGATGATGATGAGAGACAAAGGGATGTTAACGAGATAAACTGAGCCAAAACTCATCCCAATACATCATAACTTAAGCCCCTCCCAATACATTACGGTATATCTCAGAGCCTTAGCCACCTGTTACCACCACCTCTTCACATCATAACATCATTACATCACAAATTAAACCTCTTACAATACATTACATCATAACTGAAGCCACTCCCTATACATTACATCATAATTGACGCCCCTCCCTGTACGTTACATAATAACTGAAGCCCCTCCCTATACATTACATCACAAATAAAGCTGCAACTTCAAGTTTTTTTTACATCTTCAGGCCATTGGAGTTAAATTAAACCCTGTCCTGGGTTATTTCTTACTGACGGCATTTCATCCGTCTTTGTCACCAGACCCAAAATGGCCATGTCAAGCCGAGACATGTCCAGAGCAGAGATTTAGAGATTTAGAGCGTTTATTTTTCCACTCCATCAGATCTCTGACATGTGTTCGTGTCACTGAATGATGAATCTGAATGCTAAGCTGCACGCTAGGTTCTCAGTCATTTGAAAAGAAAAGCAGGTTAAATGTGTTAAATCTCTGCTCCAGAGTTCAGAACATTGTGAGATTGAATCCCAGGAACCTCACAGAGCTGCAGATTGTTAATGACCTCACAGAGCTGCTAATCACTCTGGGTGAAATACCTGCCAGGAAATGTGAAATAAATGTCTGAAGTAAATGATTGATTATCTGATGAGGGAACAGTGCACTACCTGGCTTATGATCATCCACTTCATATATAAAACATATCAGAGAATTTATTTTAGCTGAGATTTTGTTTTTGCCCTGTGTGAATTTGGACTGGCTGCATGAACTGCAAAGGGTTTTACTGGTGGGAATGTGGTTCCATCTTGTGGCTGGAGGTGTAAATTACAACAATGATGGAGTTTCTGTTGTTTTAAAGCTTCTTAATTAATGTTAGTGTTTTTTAGTGTGTGTGTGATATGAAGACTGGATAATTATTTTATTTTATTTTATTAATTAACTTATTTATTTATTTAGAAAATAAAGAATGTGACTTAATAGGAGTGTTAATATACAAGAAGTGCCAATATTGACATTATAATCACACTCTGTGTGTGTGTGTGTGTGTGTGTGTGTGTGTGTGGATTGACATACAATTGATTTTAAACCTGAATTTATTAAACCTTTTTTAATCAATGTCTGATGAATCCCAGTCCCACATTTAACTCAAAATAAATAATTAATTGTTTAATAATGGTTAAATCCACGGCCTGGAATCGAATCTAAGACAGTCTGGTGTTTATGTGCATGAGCAGTGATGTGGTGATCAACATCACACACTCATGGCATAGATAAATGAGATAATTAAGCTATACAATATGGCCCACTCCAGAATTATTGGCACCCTTCATTAAAATATCTAACAGTGTGTAATGAGTGATGTTTTATTAACAAAGAGACTTGGCTCGGCTGGAGAAGCCTTCAGAAGCTGATCTGTTGGAGCAGAGTAGAGAGATGAGGAGGTCAGAGAGCTGGAACACTAAAGTGCTGCTGCATCACTGTTGAATCACAGTACAATGACAACAGCATGCAAATGCATTTTGAGCAAAAATACAGTACATTGTGAAATATGCTAGGTATATTAATTGTACATATTCTAAGTTATTGGGAAAAAATCACATATATCTCTTTTTTTAAATTTCTAATCATAGATTCATCTTTAGGCTTAACTCACTGAATGGAGTAGCTGTTTAGTGAACGAAATTGTTCAGTGAATCGAATCCATCCATTGTCTATACCCGCTTTATTCCTAATTAAGGTCACGGGGATCTGCTGGAGCCTATCCCAGCACACATTGGGTGAAAGGCAGGGGTACACCCTGGACAGGTCACCAGTCCATCACAGGGCTACACATATAGACAGACAACCACACACACTCACACTCACTCCTATGGGCAATTTGGAATTACCAATCAACCTAATGTACATGTTTTTGGACTATGGGAGGAAACCGGAGTACCCGGAGTAAACCCACACAGGAACGGGGAGAACATGCAAACTCCACACAGAAAGGCCCCTGCCTGTTAGAACCCAGAACCTTCTTGCTGTGAGGCAACAGTGCTACCCACTAAGCCACCATGCTGCCCATGAATCAAATCATTTTTGATTTACAGAAAGCTGTTTTAGATCGAATCAAAAAGCACCACTGGGGTGGTTTTTCTCCCTGCCTCGTCATTCCATGTCAAACTGAGCGTGAAGGTAGCTCAGCTCACCTGAAAGTGGGGAATCAGTGTCACAGGCAGGAGCACCATCTTGGATCCGGAGAAACCGCTGCAAAGATAGCACATAAACAGTGTTTATATAAGTGGTGCTGTAAACAGTAGATGTATACTCATTATGTATGTGTGTGTGTGTGTGTGTGTGTCTCAGTTCTGGATGTCTAATGGCTTGAAGAAAGAAACTGTTACACAGTTACTCTTTTCAGACAGCAGGAGGAAGAAGAGAGTGTGTGTGAGGGATGTGTGGGGTGTGTGAGGGGTGTGTGGGGTGTGTAAGAGTGTGTGTGAGGGGTGTGTGGGGTGTGTAAGAGTGTGTGTGAGGGGTGTGTGGGGTGTGTAAGAGTGTGTGTGAGGGGTGTGTGGGGTGTGTAAGAGTGTGTGTGAGGGGTGTGTGGGGTGTGTAAGAGTGTGTGTGAGGGGTGTGTGGGGTGTGTAAGAGTGTGTGTGAGGGGTGTGTGGGGTGTGTAAGAGTGTGTGTGAGGGGTGTGTGGGGTGTGTAAGAGTGTGTGTGAGGGGTGTGTGGGGTCAGCCACAATGCTGTTAGCTTTGCGGATGCAGCGTGTGGTGTAAATGTCTGTGATAGAGGGGAGAGAGACTCCAATGATCTTCTCAGCTGTCCTCACTATCCGCTGAAGGGTCTTGCGATCCGAGACGGTGCAGTTCCCAAACCAGGCAGTGATGCAGCTGCTCAGGATGCTCTCCATGGTCCCTCTGTAGAACACAGTCAGGATGGGGGAGGGAGATGGGCTTTCCTCAGCCTCCTTAGGAAGTAGAGGCGCTGCCGGGTTTTCTTGGTGATGGAGCTGGTGTTGAGTGACCAGGTGAAGTTCTCTGCCAGATGAACACCAAGGAATTTGGTGCTCTTGATGATCTCCACAGAGGATCCGTCGATGAACAGCGGAGAATGGTCACTCTGTGCTCTCCTGAAGTCAACAACCATCTCTTTGGTCTTGTCGACGTTCAGGGAGAGGTTGTTGGCTCTGCACCAGGCTGTTAGCTGCTGCACCTCCTCTCTGTATGCTGACTCGTCGTTCTTGCTGATGAGACCCACCACGGTCGTGTCATCGGAGAACTTAATTATATGATTGGAGCTGTGCGTTGCTGCACAGTCATGAGTCAGCAGAGTGAACAGCAGTGGACTGAGCACACAGCCCTGAGGAGCTCCAGTGCTCAGTGTGGTGGTGCTGGAGATGCTGGTCCCGATCCGGACTGACTGAGGAAATCAGGAAATCCAGGATCCAGTTGCAGAGAGAGGTGTTCAGGCCCAGCAGGTTCAGCTTCTCAGTCAGGTGCTGAGGGATGATTGTGTTGAGGCACGTAGGAACAGCGGCACTGCTCAGGGAAATGTTGAAGATGTCAGTGAAGACATACGCTAGCTGTTCTGCACATTCCCTGAGCACTCTGCCAGGAATGTTGTCTGGTCCAGCAGACTTCTGTGGATAGACTCTGTATAGAGTTCTCCTCACATCAGCCATGGATAGACAGAGCACCTGGTTGTCAGGAGAAGGGATGGTCTTCCTTGCCGCCATGTTGTTCTGCACCTCAAACCGAATGTAGAAGACCTTCAATGCATCTAGGAGGGAGGCATCACTGCCACAGATGGGTGAAGCTGTCTTGTCATTTGTGGTCACCTGGATGCCCTGCCACATGCGCTGGTAGTCAACACTGTCATGGAAGTGGCCATGGATTCTCTGGGCATGAGCGCACATTTTCTCTCTGATGGCTCGGGGCAGTTTGGCCCTTGATGTTCTTAAGGCCATCTTGTCCCCTGCTCTGAAGGCCCGAGATACAGCAGTGAACATACCTTTACAATCATCCACAGTTGGAGCATGTGGTGATGGATTTTGAGATGGTCACGTCATGGTCAAGGATGGCATGTACTCCTCCACGCGCTAGTCGGTCCACTAGAAACAGTCCTGAAGAGCACAGGTGGCCTTCAGAAAGAGGTGGAATGTTGCTCCAAGAGGCAGACCTCCCAGAAACAAATAGCAGGAGTACATTTTTGAAATTTCTAGAGATTGAATGAGGACCTGAGTGACCTGTGTGAACAGAAATGATCAAATCCTTCTGATAACGTTCAGGAGAAATTGACATGAGCGTGTCAGATTAGCAATGTGAGAGGCAAAGTGCAGTTGTTTGTTCATGGTAGAGTGACTGAAGGTGAGATCATAGTTTAAAAAATGTAGAATATGTATGATAATCAAGTATTGTTAAAAGAATAAACAACATTTGTGGAAATGCTCACAAAGTAAGGCTTTTACGCTAGAAACCCGTGAGAACGCTGTCAGTCCTCCAGGGCTGCAGGTGGCGCTGTGACGCTCTGGTTTTTCCCCCTGTGGCTTCTTCAGGGTCTCCATGGTTGTACTCAGAAGCAGAATCTAAAACCCTAAAAAGCGAATTTTCAGGTGTTCGTATCTTCATTTTGAACGCCATGTCCTACAACTACGTGGTAACGGCGCAGAAACCCACCGCGGTCAACGCCTGCATCACTGGTCAGTCAAAACCCGGCCTCTGACTTTCAGCTTTGTTTATTGCTCTCGCGCATTATATGTGGTTGGCTCGCGCCTCCCGCGCTTGAAGGCCTTCGAGGCTAGCTAGCTCCCGTCATGTAGCGCTTCGCTAAATCTAGACTAGTTTTATTTACTTATTTTTCTTTAAATGTCACACATTCTAATAGTATTAGTTGTATACGAGCCATATACATGTATATGAGGGAATATGCACAGTGTTAAAAAAACGCGTGTACGAAATTCAGTAAATTTATGAAGTCCTGCTAGCTACGTGCTAGCTTCAGGGTTTGTTATGTTGAGCAGCGCGTGCGTGACGCTGTGGTAAAATGCATTCTTGATTTAAATGCGTTTTTAATTTCACTTATTAATACAGAATTATAAAAGTTCTCATGGAGATTTGTTACCAAAAGACAATTTGACATATGAGTGATTTATGTGAGGCAGGATTATCACTGTTACCTGACTCTTTTATTTAAACTTGGCATTGATTTGAAACTTAAGAGTAATTAGACATAGAACATAGAAGAAAAATTGGTTATAAAATGGGTTAAAGTACTCCTGAAATGTAATAAGAGTGTTTCTGAGTTAATGTTATGATATATCAAGAGGAAATTATAGACGCAAGCAGCGATGAACAGGGGGCCAAGCACTTTCTGTGTCCAACCCCATGGTGATGGAGGAAGACCACAAGTCACTGGAACCATCAGCACTGCTCTCAAGGAGATCTGTGAAACTCTGAGTCAGAATGTCCAGCTGTTGTGAGATTGCACATTATACTGCCAAAAGTATTGGGACACCCCTCCAAATCATTGAGTTCAGGGGTTGGGCTCGGCCCCTTAGTTCCAGTGAAAGGAACTCTTAATGCTTCAGCTTCATCCCAAGACATTTTGGACGATTTCATGCTCTTTGTGGGAACAGTTTGGGGATGACCCCTTCCTGTTCCAACATGACTGTACACCAGTGACCAAAGCAAGGTCCATAAAGACATGGATGAGTGAGTTTGGTGTGGAGGAACTTGACTGGCCTGCACAGAGTCCTGACCTCAACCCCATAGAACACCTTTGGGATGAATTAGAGTGGAGACTGTGAGCCAGACCTTCTCGTCCAACATCAGTGTCTGACCTCACAAATGTGCTTCTAGAGGAACGGTCAAAAATTCCCATAAACACACTCCTAAACCTTGTGGAAAGCCTTCCCAGAAGAGTTGAAGCTGTTATAGCTGTAAAGGGCGGGACAACTCCATATTACATTCATGTGCATGGAAAGGCAGACGTCCCAAAACTTTTGGCAACATAGTGCATGTTTGTCAGTGCTATGTAAAATCGCCGATTAGATATCTCCTCACTTCCTGTTTGGTGCCAGCTGTAAAATCTGTTTGCAGGTTATGGATGAATGGTCAGATATCAAAATCTTCATCCTGGTTTTATGCAGCTGTGGTCCAGATTTCATGATGTTTGGAGAAATAAGGATTCAAAATTTTGCTAAAATACAAAATGGATGACTTCTAACTTCTAACAAAATAACTGTAAAAAACTCATATTCAAGGAAACATTCAAGAGACTTCAGATTTTAAATTCTGTTGTAATTTTGCGATTGTCCAATTAAACGCTCTCTGTCCCATCCCCAGCGGTGTGTTTTACTCTACAGAAGCAGCTTGTTAGCATGATTTATGTGTATTTTTATTATTAATGCACAACAATGAGAATACATCCTCCTGATTTGATGTGATGCTCGTCTGTACCTGCAGGTCATTTCACCTCAGCGGAGGATCTTAACCTTCTCATAGCGAAGAACACACGTCTGGAGATCTATGTGGTCACGGCTGAGGGATTGCGGCCGGTCAAGGAGATCGGCATGTATGGCAAGATCGCCGTCATGGAGCTGTTCAGACCCAAAGTGAGTTGGAGCGTTGTGTTTTGAATGTAGGTGTGTATATGTTTTTAAGTATTTTTTTAAATGACGTTCTTGTTGTGTGCACAGGGTGAAAATAAAGACCTTCTGTTTATTTTGACGGCCAAATACAACGCTTGCATCTTGGAGTACAAGCAGAACGGAGACAGCATTGATATTATCACTCGCGCTCATGGAAACGTACAGGTATAACCCCAAATCACAGGACCAGGCTTTAACGTACATAAGCTCCGCCCCCAGAACCTGCTATAGCTTGACTAGAGATAGCTTTAAGGAGGAGCATCATGTCAAACATTCAGCTGCTTGAAAGCCAATTTATAAAACTCTAGTTATCCATGTTATTGGAGTAAGTCATAAATTAAAAAAAAAAAGACCTGTCGCATCTTTAAATATTTCTTATAATGTTTTTATATTTCAGGATCGGATCGGACGTCCGTCAGAGACCGGGATCATCGGGATTGTGGACCCAGAATGTCGTATGATCGGTCTCCGGCTCTATGATGGTCTTTTTAAAGTCATACCGTTAGATCGGGAAAACCGTGAGCTCAAAGCCTTTAACATTCGACTGGAGGAGCTGCAGGTTATAGACGTACACTTCCTGTATGGATGCCAGGCCCCTACTGTCTGTTTTATATATCAGGTATCAAATAAAGTCTAATCATTTATTTTTAAATGTATTGAAAACACATACACACTCATTTCACTGTGGAAGCATAATTCAGGTGACTCCTTATGTCTTTTGTTGTATTTTAATGTCTTGAACTTGAAATTCTTTTTATTTTTTTATTCAGCTAATGTTAGTGTTCATTTAAAATGTGTTTATTCATTTATACTTCTCTTTTGTGATATTTTGTGGTTTTTTTTGGTACAAAAATTTAATCTAAAACGTTCTGCATCTCTGTCCAGGACCCTCAGGGACGACACGTGAAGACGTATGAGGTGTCTCTGAAGGAGAAGGAATTCAGTAAGGGTCCTTGGAAACAGGAGAATGTCGAAGCTGAGGCCTCCATGGTCATTCCTGGTGAGCTGTGGATTCTTTAATAGAGTTGTTAGAAATATAAATGTAATCGACAGAAAAAAGTCTGAACTGTGTGTTTTTGTGTCTTCACTGCAGTTCCTGAGCCATTTGGTGGTGCTATAATCATCGGCCAGGAGTCCATCACGTATCACAATGGAGATAAATATCTTGCCATCGCACCTCCGACAATCAAGGTGATTGAAAACGTGTAAAAGTTGCAGTTGGTTGAAAGTTGCAGTCTTCTGAAATGAATTAAGTAAAAACTTTTCCAGATTTGTATGTTTACTGAATGTCGTAAATGTTAAATGTAAATCCATAGCAAAGCACGATTGTGTGTCATAACCGCGTGGACCCGAACGGCTCTCGCTACCTCCTGGGTGATATGGATGGAAGGCTGTTCATGCTTCTGCTGGAGAAAGAGGAGCTGATCGATGGATCCATGGTGCTCAAAGATCTACGGGTGGAACTGCTAGGAGAGGTGAGTGTATATATTATGGGTTCATAGTGTGTGTATATAATACTCTGTGTTTTTTCACATGTATCTTGTGTGTCTGTTTCTTCTAGACATCTATCGCTGAGTGTCTGACCTACCTGGATAACGGAGTGGTGTTTGTCGGTTCCAGGCTTGGAGATTCTCAGCTGGTTAAAGTCAGTCAGGTTTTTATTATTTCTGTACAAGACCTACACAATTCTTGAGTATTAGAACGTGCGTGCGTGTGTGTGTGTGCAGCTTAATGTGGACAGTAACGATCAGGGCTCGTATGTGGCGGTTATGGAAACGTTCACTAACCTGGGACCGATTGTGGACATGTGTGTAGTGGATCTGGAGCGGCAAGGACAGGGGCAGGTGAGTCCACACCCATACGTTTACGGACATGTGATGGTTACAGCAAGCACCTGCTCTTTTCTATCTTCTCAACAAGTTTAACTAAGAACATTAAAATAAACTGATCAGCCATAACAATGTGAGCAGTGAGAGGTGAGGTGAATAACTCTGAGTATCTCATCATGGCACCTGTTAGTGGGTGGGATATATTAGGCAGCAAGGCAACATTTTGTCCTCATAGCAGGAAAAATGGACAAGCGTAAGGATTTGAGTGAGTTTGACCAAAAGGACCAAATTGTGATGGCTAGACCACTGGATCAGAGCATATCCAAAACTGAAGCTCTTGTGGGGTGTTCCCGGTCTGCAGTGGTCAGTATCTATCATAAGTATCCTTTATTTTGGTGCCAGATACCACAGCACACCTTCAGAGAGTTCTAGTGGAGTTCATGTCTCGATGGGCCAGGGCTGTCTTGGCAGCAAAAGGGGGAGCAACACAATATTAGGCAGGTGGTCATAATATTATGGCTGATTGGTGTACATGCATATTATATTACCTATTATATCCTGCATATAATTCCTAGAGTGTTGGTTTTGACATGACTCAGGAAGGAGCTTTGGACTGAGGCCTACATGCAAAGGGCAACGTAACATGAAGAAAAACATGAAATTCACTGTTATCAAATGATTTTAATTCCTATGATTTAGAGCAGAGCGTGCACATCGCTATCAGGAGAAGAGAGTGAAACACATTCCATTGCCTAGGCAGGCTCCAGAAAGTCTAACAAAAGGCAAATGGCACTCTAAGGGCATGTGGAGTCATCTAGTGATGGTTAAGTGAGTTAGAGGGAATAAGGTCATGTAGAATTAGCCAATTAGAGGAGGCAAGTAAATATGTCCAACCCTTGGGTTGCATTATGGACAACTCTTCAGTGTTCCCTCTCAAGTAGGTTTATCTTAGTTTTTTTCTGATCCTGAGAAGCTTTCTTTTCAGTTCCTTGCTTATTAAACCAACGTGGGAGATGGAACAAATTCTCTGAGTAGGGGGTGTGGCTTGTGATCATTAGGAGATCACATGATCAGGACAGTCTGTTAAAGTTAGTATATGTTTTAGTGTTCTGGTTTTTAAACTCATTTAGGAGAAGATGGATAAGAGCGAGTGCTTCATTTATTATTATTATTTTTTATACTAAAGCAAGAGCATAAACATTTCTGTAGATTACCTGAAGATATTTCCACTGCTCAGGTTATGGAAGGTGAAATATGGTGTAATGTTTTCAGATGCATGCACTCACATACAGTCTGTAAAAAACATTGCTGACATGATGCATTCGGACAGGAAGCACTAGGAATAATTACATTTTATACATTTCATAAAATTTTGTGATGTTTTGTTGCGTGCCTCACTCAGACATACATGTACATCAGATATTATGTTACAGCATACATCATACTTAGACAAATACTGTGTTGTTAAACAGGTGCATCATCAGTGATGGTCTCATATCCTGCTTACGTATTTAAATACATTACATTGAATGTGTTGATGTTTTGGTTCTCATCGTGTCCTCTGTCTCTTGAACATAGCTGGTGACCTGCTCTGGTGCTTTTAAAGAAGGTTCTCTAAGGATCATTCGGAATGGTATAGGAATCCACGAGCACGCAAGCATTGACCTGCCTGGTATTAAAGGTTAGTGTCCAAATGTTTTTCAGGTTTTTTGCTCTTTAGCGCTCTATTGATTTGACATTTGTAATATCTATTAAGTAATCCATGTAGAATTATAATTTGTTTGTTTTCAAGTTTAGTAAAAATGCATAACTTGCCTATAACACTACCCCGTTATTCACACGACAAAAGTCAAGATCTACACTACATTGCCAAAAGTTTTGGGACGTCTGCCTTTCCATGCACATGAATGTAATATGGAGTTGCCCCGCCCTTTACAGCTATAACAGCTTCAACTCTTCTGGGAAGGCTTTCCACAAGGTTTAGGAGTGTGTTTATGGGAATTTTTGACCGTTCCTCTAGAAGCACATTTGTGAGGTCAGGCATTGGACGAGAAGGTCTGGCTCACAGTCTCCACTCTAATTCATCCCAAAGGTGTTCTATGGGGTTGAGGTCAGGACTCTGTGCAGGCCAGTCAAGTTCCTCCACACCAAACTCACTCATCCATGTCTTTATGGACCTTGCTTTGGTCAGTGGTGTGCAGTCATGTTGGAACAGGAAGGGGTCATCCCCAAACTGAGCATGAAATTGTCCAAAATGTCTTGGTATGCTGAAGCATTAAGAGTTCCTTTCACTGGAACTAATTCAATGATTTGGAGGGGTGTCCAAAAACTTTTGGCAATATAGTGTATGAATATGCGAATTAGAATCAGTTCAGCTAGCTAGTAAACAAACTTGCCATTGGTATAAAAGTGAAAAAAAATCTTAATACTAATTCACATCCTTACATTCTCAGCGATTGTATAGCAGTATGCCAACAGATCTTATCAATCAGAACACATTTCAATGTTGCCATGGCAACCCTCATCTCATCATCATTAACAATATCTAATATGGTTAGATACTGAGCTTAGCACACAGCTTATGGTTTCACGTTACAGCATCATCTAATATCACACATGATTGGTCATATATGGTGAGCAAATTATATTTTTTATTTTCCATTATCGGCACATCACGAGGGACCGGTCTGGAATTGAATCTCGGCTTTATGTTTTATCGGGAAGTCGTGGTTAAACTTTAGTTGTGACATAAAATTGATTAAACTGTCAGATCTGAAGGCTGACTTTAGGACTTACGGGCTTCATCCCCCCACGTGCTGACAGTCTGAGTGTGCAATCTGAATTATTTAAATATTATTCACGCTGTTTTATTCCCACACATGTTTTGTTCTTCTGTCTTCAGGATTGTGGCCTCTTCGCTCAGAGGCAGGCAGAGAAACCGATGACATGCTGGTGCTTTCTTTTGTTGGTCAAACCAGGTTGGACTGAGTGTTTTTTTGTTGTTCTTGTTAATTCTATTTTTTAAAGTTTTAACTTGCAGATTTTCCCTTTTTTAAATAAGAGTGTTGATGCTGAGTGGAGAGGAGGTGGAGGAGACAGAACTTCCGGGGTTTGTTGATAACCAGCAGACGTTCTTTTGTGGAAACGTCGCCCACCAGCAGCTAATTCAGGTGCTCATCTATCACGTCACTCCAACTTTACATTTAATTAATTTAATTACGTTTGATTAGTTAATTGAATCAAATTTATTGAGAGAATTCCCATGAGAGGTGGTGGTTTATTCCGTATGTTGATGTATTTCCTTTTGGAACCATTTTTAATGTTAACAAGCTGGTAGTGTAGAGCAAGACACACCCCCTGGGGCAGAAAATTTAAGTTCTTTATGGCATTTAATTGGAGTCATCATACTATTTCTATCTTATCAAAGATGTTCCATCTTTTTGGTGTCTAAAGCACTGAAGAAGTTTTTGAAAATTTTTTTCGGTCCAGATTACGTCCGGTTCAGTGCGACTGGTCACACAGGACAGCAAGGCATTGATTAGCGAATGGAAGGAGCCCCAGGGCAGGAACATCAGCGTGGCTGCTTGCAACTCCACTCAGGTGGTTCTAGCGGTGGGAAGAGTTCTTTACTACCTGCAGATCCTCAGTGGAGAACTAAAGCAGATAAGGTACTACTGTGGGTTTAACCTTTTACACATCATTACACCTCGAGCTACAGTGGACTTCATCTTACTGCTGGGAATTGTGGCCTGTTGGGGGCGGGGCTAGCTTGGCACAGCTCACTGATTAAAACAGAATTTTCTCTTTCTGCCCATACCATGTGCAGTTCCACAGAGATGGAGCATGAGGTGGCATGCTTGGACATCACTCCTCTCGGGGAGAGCAGCGGAGAGTCCAGCCTGTGTGCCGTGGGACTGTGGACGGACATCTCGGCCCGGGTCCTCCGCCTGCCCTGCTTCAGCCCTCTGCATAAGGAGATGCTGGGTGGAGGTGAGAGGACAGAGAATAAAGCTGAAGACTAACAAGATTGTTAAACTACTGCTGCTTAGAGTGATGGCTTGTGTAATGGCTGTTTGGTCGAGAGCCAGTAGTCTTAGTGATTCTTACATACAGCCTACAGAACAAAATAAACATTACTGAGCGATGATTAAATAAATCTTTAAAAGAAAGGAATCATTTGAGAGAAGAATTTGAGGGAAAATACTGACTAGAATCTCAGTTCATACTAGGTGAAGGATAATCTGAGCTCTCTCTCTGTCACCACTCTGTTTCTCAGAGATCATTCCACGTTCGATCTTGATGACCACGTTTGAGGGCAGCCATTACTTGCTGTGTGCTTTGGGAGATGGTGCTCTCTTCTACTTTGGCCTGGACTTGGAGACAGGTCAGAAAAATGTTTAAAGTGTTTATACAGTCCAGCAAAAACTTGAATGTTACCCAGAAACCACAAACCTGTCTGTCTTGAATACGCATAAATGTTTTTAAAGTCTTTGTAATTAGCGGCATGTCCTTAATATGTATTTCTGTGAATATAGAAATGATAATGTATTAGGATGCAGATTTTTTATTTTTATCAACTGTCTTGTCTATGATGCATAGTGTTATAACTTCACTAAATAAATAAATAGTATTATAAAGCATTAGAAATGGCAGATGTTGAGGAAGAAATTATTAATTCATTGAAGTGTTGAACCATCTTAGACTCACAAAAAAGACAGGTTAAATTTATTTACATTTTATTTGCATATTATTAATTTCACATTCATGCCTAGCGGGTTTAATGAGGAACCTGTCCAGTACGGGTTAAAAAAAAAAAAACTTTTCTTTTCTTTTTAAAGAATTTCATGATTGGTCCTCCAGGGGAAAACATTCCAACTTGTAGAATTTTTTAAATCATGCACTAATAATTTAAAAAAATAACAAAAAATAAGTTAATCTGCATGAGCGTGAGGAGAGTGTACAGCGTGATTATTAGCACTTCTGAATTGTGTGTGTGTGTGTGTGTAGGCACGTTGACCGAGCGGAAGAAGGTAACTCTGGGAACTCAGCCCACGGTGCTCCGTACCTTTCGCTCTCTTTCCACCTCCAACGTCTTTGCGTGCTCAGACAGACCCACAGTCATCTACTCCAGCAACCACAAGCTTGTCTTCTCCAACGTCAACCTCAAAGAGGTCAACTACATGTGTCCCCTCAACTCTGAGGGCTACCCCGACAGGTGTGTGGGAGGGCAAACGACCCAGATTTTTACAGCTTTATGAAAGATTAATGATTATAACTGAAATGAGATCCAGTGAGAAACTAATCGGGCAGTATACACTGACCAGGCATAACATTATGACCATCTGCCTAATATTGTCATGGTCCCCATTTTGCTGCCAAAACAGCCCTAACCCATCCTGCACTGTGCACTTTCCATCAGAACCAGCATTAACTTCAGCAGTTTGATCAACAGTAGCTCGTCTGTTGGATCGGATCACACGGGCCAGCCTTCTCCCCACGTCCATCACTGAGCCTTGACCTCCCATGACCCTGTCGCCGGTTCACCACTGTTTCTTCCTTGGACCACTTTTGATAGATACTGACCACTGCAGACCGGGAACACCCCACAAGAGCTGCAGTTTTGGAGATGCTCTGATCCAGTGGTCTAGCCATCACAATTTGGTCCTTTTGGTCAAACTCTCTCAAATCCTTACACTTGTCCATTTTTCCTGCTTCTAACATCAACTTTGAGGACAAAATGTTGACTTGCTGCCTAATATATCCCACCCACTAACAGGTGCCATGATGAGGAGATACTCAGTCTTATTCACTTTACTGGTCACTGCTCATGATGTTCTGGTTCACTATAAGGAAAAAAACCTGATTGTTGGGACCTAATGGTGCTTGTGTTTGTTACGTGTTTTCATTCTCGTTTTTTAATCTCTGGTGCAGTTTGGCTCTGGCCAATAACAGCACTCTGACCATCGGCACCATCGATGAGATCCAGAAGCTCCACATTCGCACTGTACCTCTGTATGAGTCGCCCAAGTGAGTCTGTTCATCTCTTCATATCTATCTATTTATTTTTATTTGGCTATCTATACTTTCATGCTTCCTTCTGTTTCTTCCTGTTATCCTTGCTTTATTCATTCCTCTTTCTATAAAGCTAAAAAAAAAAAAGCAATTTCATCTAAAGACATTTAATATGGCCATATTAATTTATTGAAGGCAGAGGGCTGCTTTTGAGTTCTAGGATGCAGAATTCTGATTGTCTTCTCTCTCTCTCTCTCTCTCTCTCTCAGGAGGATCTGTTATCAGGAGGTGTCCCAGTGTTTCGGCGTGCTCTCCAGTCGAGTGGAGATGCAGGATGTTAATGGAACCACGGCTCCCGTACGCCCCAGCGCTAGCACTCAGGTAGGCTCTCCTGACATTTGTAGTTGTTCTTTAAAACGAAGACAAGCTATTGAGACTTTACTTCCTGTCCTCAGGCTCTATCCAGCAGCGTGAGCTCCAGTAAGCTTTTCCCGAGCAGCACCTCTCCTCATGAGACCTCCTTTGGTGAGGAGGTGGAGGTTCACAGCCTGCTCGTGGTGGATCAGCACACTTTTGAAGGTATTTAAAAGTTGAGCCTGAAGCATCGTGATGAGCTCACAGTTGGACTGAAGCTAATAAATATTTTTGTGGTCGCAGTGCTTCACGCACACCAGTTTCTGCCCAGTGAGTACGCTCTGAGTCTGGTGTCCTGCAAACTGGGCAAAGATCCTGCAGTCTACTTTATTGTTGGGACCGCCATGGTCTACCCTGAGGAGGCGGAGCCTAAGCAGGGTCGCATCATCGTCTTCCACTACACAGATGGTAAATATCCTCAACCATATTTAATTCATAAATTCAGTAATGGTTTTTATTCTAATATTAGGGTTTTTTAATGTAATCAGCATACACAGAACAAAACAGAACACTCGGGACAGTGACACGCAAAGAACTGGGATGCTGGAGAATTCTGCTTCCCTTTCCCCAAATGCACACATAGCCAGCAGCCAATCACAACCGTGATTAAATGAATGGGGCTTTCCGATTGGCCAGACTCGTTCCTCCAGCCGTACTGTATTTTGATTTTCAGCATCCCCGCGCCGCGCTTTCATAAACACTACGCTGTACAGTATTTTATATATTATTAACATTTTACTTTATTGTAATTCATGTTTATATTTTGTAATTATTAATTATAATTTTATTAATAAATTGCTTTATTTCAACATAAAACAATTTACTATAAGATTTGCGGATACCGTGATATACCGGGAAAATCCCTCAAAAAAATAGTTATGTTCCAAATAAAAATCGGTGATATACCGGGAGCGCAATATAGCGGGGGATTACTATACTAACATTAATCTTTGTTAGTTTTTAATGAAAAGGTTTTTTCCCTTCTGTAAATGTTTATTTTTGCCCTGGCTCTAGGTAAACTGCAGACCGTAGCTGAGAAAGAGGTGAAAGGAGCGGTTTACTCCATCGTGGAATTTAACGGAAAATTGTTGGCGAGCATCAACAGCACTGTGAGATGCTCAGAGATACTCAAAGATTTGATGTAGATATAATTAGACTAGAATTATTCCTGACCTGTGTGTGTGTGTGCAGGTACGCCTGTACGAGTGGACGGCCGAAAAGGAGCTGAGGACCGAGTGTAATCACTACAACAATATCATGGCTCTGTATCTGAAGACTAAAGGTGACTTCATCCTGGTGGGAGATCTGATGAGGTCCGTGCTGCTGCTGGCCTACAAACCCATGGAGGGGAACTTTGAAGAGGTGAGATGGTTAGATTGTAAGGAGATGATTTTTAAGGTGAATTTTAACTTTCTTTTTAGCCGAATGAGAAAAAAAAGACAGAACTTTCCAGCCCTTTTTTTTTTCTCAAAGACGGTGGTTTATGTAACAGATTGATTCTCTATTTTCTTCTCTCTCTCTCTTTCAATCTTTGTCTGTCTATCTTTTTCTGTGTTGTATCTGCCTGCTTCTCTCTCTCTCTTTATATAAAAGGTTGAAAGTGTCTGTTTAGACAGCTCTGTATCTGTTTTTAGCTCTTAACTGTCTTCTTTTCTTTCTGGTTTCTCTTCAGATTGCTCGAGACTTTAACCCGAACTGGATGAGTGCTGTGGAGATTTTGGATGACGATAATTTCCTCGGAGCAGAGAACGCATTTAACCTTTTCGTCTGCCAGAAAGACAGGTACAGGCAGAGTGTGCTCTGGGCGCGTTAATGAGGTGTCGGACGCCTCACTGCACATCGGTTCTCTCACTCGGGGCTCTGAGCCTCGACCGTTCAGGGACCCGAGAACATCTGGGGCTTGTAGACGGGTTTTAACTGGTGTGTGTTTAATGATTAATGCTGATAAAATGGACAAGTCGAGATTTAGTGTAGCATTAAAGAATAATCACAACAACATCAGACTCTAACATGAGGACAGGAGACCCTTCTATTGCTCTTGTTTTTATTTTATTGGAAACTAATAATCTTTTATAGTGATGTTTTAGGAGGTCATAATAGTGTTCTGAGAAAACTAACCACCTCTCCTTTCTTTTCTCTTTTTCTGTTTGTGTCTATCTGTCTCTTCTGATTTTTCCTCATACTCTGTGTCTGCTTTGTTTGTGTTTCTCTCTCTTTCTTGCTCTTGCTTGCTCGCTCGCTCGCTCGCTCGCTCTCTCTCTCTCTCTCTCTCTCTCTCTCTCTCTCTCTCTCAGTGCTGCCACCACTGATGAGGAGCGTCAGCATTTACAGGAAGTGGGTGTGTTCCACCTTGGTGAATTTGTGAACGTGTTCTGTCACGGTTCCCTCGTGCTGCAGAACCTCGGCGAGAGCTCCACTCCTACACAGGGTTCTGTTCTGTTTGGAACCGTTAACGGAATGATCGGTAAAACAAACAAACACTTTTATTTAATAAAAATTGAGCCCAAAAATCAGCTGTACAATGTTTAACTAAATACTGTTCAGTAGAAAATGCCACCTTTTGAGTCTGGAGAGATTATTTTATTTTTCATTTGCAACCTTGAGATTTTGATGTGAGGATATAACACTGATATTGATCATCTATTAAAGGAAATATTGATTATAAAAGATTTGTAGGATGTAATTGTGTAAATAAGTTTTAATGCATGTGTGTGTTATGAAAATGGCTGATTATTTAAAATGAGTAACCAGTTTATAGTCCAGAAGGAGACCTTGAGCCTGTAGAAAATGCTGACGCGTGTTTTTCTCTCTCTCTGTGTGTGTGTGTGTGTGTGTGTGTGTGTGTGTGTGTGTGTGTGTGTGTCAGGGCTGGTGACGTCACTGTCCGAGGGTTGGTATAGTTTACTGATGGATTTACAGAATCGACTCAACAAGGTCATTAAGAGCGTGGGAAAGATCGAACACAGCTTATATCCTTTAAATAAACTGCTTTTCCATTCTGCAGCATTCAGGGGTCTGAGATTCTTCAAGTTTAGTTTAAAAATATTGGCACCCTTTGAGGTTGTTCTGTTTATATAAAAAAAAAAAAAAAAAACCAACAACTTTCTTCTGTTCTCTCACACTGAGTGCCTCTCTGTAACACTCTCTCTCTCCCCCTCCCTCCCCCATTCTCTGTGACACTCTCTCTCTCTCTCTGCCATCCCTCCCCTCTCTGTCCCTCTCTCTCTCTAGCTCTCTGTTCCTTTTTCTTTTGTTTTATAAGACAAAAGAACTGTTTGAGTTTTATATATTTATAAAAACAAATGGCACATTAGCAAAAAGATCCTTAACCCTGGTCACCTGGAGATCGTTCAATACGGAGAGGAAGACGGAACAGGCCACGGGTTTCATCGATGGAGATCTGATTGAAAGCTTCTTAGATCTGGGACGGGCCAAAATGCAGGAAGTGGTCAGCACACTACAGGTATTTTTAACTCCATTTTTACTCTGTGATGTGCCTGAGAGTGTGTGCTGTGTTGTTAAGTGATGTGTGTGTGTGTGTTTAGATTGATGATGGCAGCGGGATGAAGCGAGAGGCCACGGTGGATGAAGTGATTAAGATAGTGGAGGAGCTGACCAGGATCCACTAACCCCACTGCGCTGCACAATGCTCTGTACATAGATATAAATAAACCAGGCAGGTGTGTGTGTGTGTGTGTGTGTGTGTGTGTGTGGATAAAATAACTGTGCTGGAGAGAAAGTGTGTTGGTGTTTCACTCTTTGAGGTTCAACTCATCCTAATTTCAAGAGAATCTTTTCCTGAAATTCTGTAAAAAAAAAAAAAAAAAAAACCCACACATTTGTAGAAGTGATTATTATAAATTTGTGTGTGAGAGAGATTGGGTTCATGTGTGTATAAAGACAGAGGGATGAAGAGTAAGTGCTCCTTTACCTTCATGTTGCTTTATCATGGCTACGACGTTCAGATCTTCTGAATGCACTGAGCGTGAGATGCGAGAGAAACGGACGCTGATCACGAGAGTTAGACTTTTATTCGTGACGTTTTTGTCCATGTGCTCTTTACTTTTAATAAAGCTTGCTGACATAAAGAGCTTCTGATTTTCGTTTGCTTTAATATCTCAAGTTTTAAAACACCCTCGCAGTTTTGAGTTTCTTCGTCACGTCAAAGCCGTTCTGCCTGAATGAGTAACTAACACAACGATTCATCGATTCTGGATGTTCACAGTTCGGGCTGGATTCTGATCAGATCTGAAGTATTAAATGTACAGAACAGTACAGTTTAACGGTTTCTATAGTAACCGTAGTGTAGTATGCTGGTCATTCACTGGACACAATCAAACAAGACTTTCTGGACTTTAAACGTGATATTTTTGAAAGTGATGTGATTTAGAGATGTATTTAAGAAGCTGAGGTGTTTAAGAGGAATAAAGCCCTTTTGCAGTTCTTGTAGCTACGTTAGGACGGAGGATTCTGAGAGATAAACCCCATAAAGTTCTGTTTTTTTACCATTTTAGAAGTCTGTTCATTAAGTCTAAATTGGACTGAAGGATTGAATTTATTCTTTTCTTTTACTTCTGTCTCTTGGGTTAAATAAAGTTGGGCTCATATTTATGAAATGCAAACTTGATTAAAATCAGAATGTTCCTGATGCTTTTTAATAAAGCGCTAGTTGCTTGTGGCTCAGTTCCTACTTCAAAATGTGTTGTTTCCTTTATTCACCAACAGAGGGCGCTGATGCTTCTGGAAATGTTTTCTTTAAGTGTGTGTGAGATCACCCAGAGCTGTGTAGGAGTCTAAGATTAAACCTGGCTCTAGTCTTTACAGGCTGCAGGAGGACAGGACACTAAAACAGCTCTGCTAATGCACCAGAAAATGTGACCCTCAGACCTGAGAAGCTTTTCAGTTGATGCTACACAACATCTTTAAGCTAAAAGCCCTGCCCACCATTGTATTACATCATAACCAAACCCCTCCCACTATACTGCACAATTACCTAAACTCCTCCCAGTATTACATCATAAACAAATCCCTTCCCACTATATTACAGAATAATAAAAACTACTACCTCTATTACATAACCAAACCCCTCCTACTATAGTACATCATAATAAAACCCCTCCCACAATAGTACATTATAACCAAACCCCTCCCACGGTAGTACAGCATAACTAAAACCCCTCCCACAATAGTATGTCATTACTAAAACCCCTCCCACTATATAATATTTGGTCTTTGTGGAATGATCTGATTTGTGTAATACGAGTGTGTTTCATTGTGAGTGTAAAAGCATGCAGCTAAACTCTGAACAGGATCTGATTTAAATAAAGCAGCCCAGGTGTGTGTGTGTGTGTGTGTGTGTGTGTACTTGTTCTCTCCTGAGAGATTAGACACTAAAATAATAATAAAAAGTTCAGGATGCCAATGTGAATCCTAATATTTATTTACTCATTCATTTTTAATCTATTTCAGCCCTCACGTGTCAGTGAAAGCACGCCGTGTCTGCTGAAGTGTGAGCGTTTGAGCGCTTTTCGCTTTTCTCCGAGTTTCTCCTGAAGCGTGCGCTGACCTTCAGTGAAGTCGAAACAATAAATAAAGCCTGACTTATTTAATGAGTGTTTTCTTTACCTGCTTTTCACAACAGACTCCTGCTCAAGGGCGATACGGCCTCGTAAAAACATTTCATATGGAATAAAAAAACCTTGTGAGGATATACGGGATTTTTAAAGATTATAAGATTATAAAGTACTTCAAAGAGGGTTTTTAAAAGCTCAGACCACCGTCAGTGCATGGAATGGCAGATGGATTAAAGACCATGTGATGCTCCCGTGGAGAAGCTCCCTACAGAGATCACTTCAAGGGCACATCGTTTAATCCTCAAGTGACGAAGAAGGCTGGGCTGACAGCTGATAAGTTCTGTGTTCAGACTCGCTCAGGAGAGGAAAAAAATCAGGAACGAGACGTTTATCACGGAGCAAGTGACAAGTCTCCAAAGATCTTTACAGAAGAAACACCTGGACGTTGTGGTGATGAAGAATATCCTGTGGGGAAATGAGGTGGGAGTTGATTTTTTTAAACTAAATTACCACAGAGTCTTATCCTGACTGAAGCAGGAGGGAGTGAGTGTAATAGTGTGAGGCAGATTCCTCGCCTCGGGGCCTGGACACTTTCACTGTTGAGGAACAAACCCATTTTGAAGTTGGATCAGGAAATTCGACAGCAGAATACCAGGACATCTGGGACAGAACCATCCACCTGGACTGAAACACTAACATACAGAATCTTCTGGAAAGAAGAAATGTGGCAGATTTCTGAGATTGAAGCTTTTACATCAGTGAAACTCCTCCTCATTTATGACATCACAACCTAAATCACTACTGTGTGACATCATCAATGAAACTCCTACCTCATTTATGACATCACAACCTAAATCACTACTGTGTGACATCATCAGTTAAACTGCTCTCAATTTATGACATCACTACTGCTGTGACACCAATGAAACGCCTCCTGATTTATGACATCGCAACCCAAATCACTACGGTGTGACATCATCAATGAAACGCCTCCCTCATTTATGACATCACAACCCAAATCACTACTGATGTGTGACATCATCAATGAAACGCCTCCCTCATTTATGACATCACAACCCAAATCACTACTGATGTGTGACATCATCAATGAAACTCCTCCTGATTTATGACATCACTACTGATGTGACATCATCAGTGAAACCCGTTAAAATTCTGCCTTTAAATTGATTATATACACGTGGAAGTTTAGTAAAGCTTTGCATTAAAAACTTTAAGTTGAGTTAGAGCTAGTTAACTGTTAACTCTTTCAGCTACCGGTTAACTAGTGCAATTTAAATATATTGAAGCTCAGTTATTATTGGGGAAATGAAGCATTTGCTTGTCTTTTTGTTTTCTTTCTGCAGAGTTGTCTTATTTATTTACTAAAAAACACATGTCTCTGGACTCCAGTATAAACCATACTCTTTTATTCTCATAAAACTTCCATAAAACCTCAGGAGCTGATGACCACAGCAGAGTCTTTCAGTATAATTACAGTGTTTATATTTTAACCTTAAAAGATTAAATTATTAAACCTATTAAAATCTAACCACTGTATGAATAATAAATGTTTTTTTCTTAATGTCAGTTATAAAGACCTGTGAGACTGACCTTAAACACTGATGGTTCCTGATACAGTTCCTGAAAATCTCAGTTGCTGTAATGACTCCAGAACCAAAACATTTGAATCAATTCAGTTCTCAGTTCTCTCTTTATAGTGTTTTAAAGATGAACATTGTCTCAAAGCAGCTTAACAGAAGTATAAAAACCATAGAGAATAAAAAATTTAAGTTAATAATTTAAATTATTTATCTCTAACATTTATCCCTAATGAGAAGCCTGAGGTGAGGGTGGTGAGGAAAAACTCCCTGAGATGATCTGAGGAAGAAGAAACCTAGAGAGGAACCAGGCTCTGAAGGGAACCTCATCCTCATCTCGGTGACACTGGACAGGAAATAATGTGAATGTAAATAATGTCCTTTACAACAGCAACCAAGAGCTCTTGAGGAACTATTAGGTCAGTGTAGTTTCTGAGGTTATTATAGACAGAAAATATCTTGCTGTTGCAACCTGACAGATGTGACTGTAGTTCAGAGACGGTGTGATGGTCTCCAAGTGGTTCTATCCACAACAGTCCCCTGGGTCACATTCTGTCCACTCAGATCTTTCCACAGCAGCAGTGACCACCACCAAGCCATGAGACTCCAACCAGGAGTAGAGCATCTGGATGGATCAGGCAGGTCAGGAAAGAAGAAGTGGTCACACTGGAAAATCAATGATTTTTTGGCTCATTGTCCAGTCCAGTGTTTCATGTTAAATGTTTTTCACTGGTCATTTATTCGTGTTTAGTAATTCTGTCATTTCCAGCGTGAGGAAGAAAGCTGTAGAACATTTTCTCCTGTGTTTTTGTTGACATAATGGACTCTGATATGAACACAAAGATGTAGAAGTGTTTATCTGAACAGACTTCAGCTGTCTTGAAGACTGAGTGTGTCAGGTTTAGTGTTGGTTATAAAAGCTGTGAGAAGCAGCAGGTTCGTGTTTGTGTGCTCGTGTTATGACACTTTTCAGGCTGAGTGTCATGACAACTGACTCTGTAGCTCTGAGCACTTCTCACTCTCATAATTGGAAATTTGAACAATTGTGACATTTCCAAAAAGAGGCTCTGCGGCGTCTCCTGAATTCGTCACTCGGGAACAAAAACCTGTGTTTTTACCGTCAGGCAGTGACGGTTATAGCTGTGACAGATGTTACAGTATGAAGACGGCGATGTGGAGTTATTTATCTGAATCTTTTAGACAGAGTTTAATAATTTAAATTAATAAATGTGAGCTGAAATTTTTCAAAATATTTTTTTGAAATACACTATACTGCCAAAAGTATTGGGACACCCCTCATTGAGTTCAGGTGTTGTTTTTCAGGGGTTGGGCTCCGCCCCTTAGTTCCAGTGAAAGGAACTCTTAATGCTTCAGCTTCATACCAAGACATTTTGGACAATTTCATGCTCTTTGTGGGAACAGTTTGGGGATGACCCCTTCCTGTTCCAACATGACTGCACACCAGTGACCAAAGCAAGGTCCATAAAGACATGGATGAGTGAGTTTGGTGTGGAGGAACTTGACTGTCCTGCACAGAGTCCTGACCTCAACCCCACAGAACACCTTTGGGATGAATTAGAGTGGAGACTGTGAGACAGACCTTCCCGTCCAACATCAGTGCCTGACCTCACAAATGTGCTTCTAGAGGAACGGTCAAAAATTCCCATAAACACACTCCTAAACCTTGTGGAAAGCCTTCCCAGAAGAGTTGAAGCTGTTATAGCTGCAAAGGGCGAGACAACTCCATATTACATTCATGTGCATGTAAAGGCAGACGTCCCAAAACTTTTGGCAATATAGTTTATCATAAAGATTATAAATTCCTGTGAGATTTTAGAGTTTCTTTATTCTCACTTTAACGAACATCAATCAGCTGTTAAATACCAAAGGCAGGTTTACATCTAGCCCCGCCCACAAGACTCCATATAAGGCAACCATCACAGAGAGCTGAAAATGGCAGCACAACGGCTAATCTCCCAAAAGTCAGGAGCGATTCAGGAGAAAATGAGTCGGTATCCTGTGTTAGATATTAGATTAGCGATACGACCGGACAATATGGATTCATAATGGTGGAATTTCGAGATGATCCAGCTCCGGTTTCAGTTTATCAGACGTTTCTCGCGTCCGTGTGAGGTTTCATTAATCGTCTGTTTGTTGAAATGGGTTTTAGGTTACACGCCTTCTCTTCTAACATGGATTGGAAGCACAGGTAGTCCATGTTTTATTGATTAAGCGTGGGGAAGGAGGTGGCGCAGCAGCAGCAGCAGGGGATGCATTATTGATCATACGAGTTATAGAGGAGACGAACGACAGAGATGGAGAGAGAACCGAGGAGGAGAGAACCCCGAGAGAGTGAGAGAGAGAGAGAGAGAGAGAGAGAGAGAGAACCCAAGAGAGAGAGAGTGAAAGAGGACTCCATCCATCCATCCTCCACGTCCAATCTGTATGCAGCTGATACGACTCTGCCGAGCCGCGTGACACCGGCATCATGAATTTTTCAAATTGAAATGTCACTTTGATAGAGAAGATTTCAGCACAGCGCTCAGAGCATGTGTGTGTGTGTGTGTGTGTGTGTGTTCAATTTCAACTCCTGTTTCACCAGCAGGAAAGACTCACTCATTTGTCTTTATGTAAATCCCCTCAGGCTTTGAAGTGTTTGTTTAGGATCGTACAGGGGATAATTACTGCAACTGCTGAGCGCCGCTCTCAATAACCTCAACACACTCCGGCGGGAACCAAACACACACTGCACACAGCTTATACTTTAACCTGGGCTAGATCTTCTAGAACACTTTCCATTTTATAACTATAATTCTTTTGTTTTCCCCGGAAATAAAACCCTCAGTTTCGTTCCTTCGCTCTGAAACAAGAACAATTCTTTACGATAAAAAAAAGGACTGTGTAAAAAAAAAGAGCAGTGTTTTAATATTTAACACCAGAATCTGATTTTCCCTTTGTGCCAGATTTAATAAAATAATTTTAATTTTGTTTAAGAGAATTAAAGTGTTAAAGCAACTGATGATAAAAAGAATAACTATGAAGTAGAATAATGAATGAACATAAATATTTTAATATGTTTATTAGAAGTACACTGTATTGCCAAAAGTTTTGGGACGTCTGTCTTTACATGCACATGAATGTAATATGGAGTTGTCCCGCCCTTTGCAGCTATAACAGCTTCAACTCTTCTGGGAAGGCTTTCCACAAGGTTTAGGAGTGTGTTTATGGGAATTTTTGACCGTTCCTCTAGAAGCGCATTTGTGAGGTCAGGCACTGATGTTGGACGAGAAGGTCTGTCTCACAGTCTCCACTCTAATTCATCCCAAAGGTGTTCTATGGGGTTGAGGTCAGGACTCTGTGCAGGACAGTCAAGTTCCTCCACACCAAACTCACTCATCCATGTCTTTATGGACCTTGCTTTGGTCACTGGTGTGCAGTCATGTTGGAACAGGAAGGGGTCATCCCCAAACTGTTCCCACAAAGAGCATGAAATTGTCCAAAATGTCTTGGTATGAAGCTGAAGCATTAAGATTTCCTTTCACCAGAACTAAGGGGCGGAGCCCAACCCCTGAAAAACGACTCAGTGATTTGGAGGAGTGTCCCAATACCTTTGGCAACATAGTGTATTTCATATTTCGATTTTGTTTAATCACTGAGACAGAATTGTAGTGATGCGTCTGTCTGCCACGTACCTAATCCTGGAGCTCATCTGCTGTGCTGCAGAAAGTATTGGCACCCCTCTTCCTCATCCAGAGTGTAGAAGATGACACGGTTCGAGACGCTTTGAGGTTGATTTGTTGCTTTTGTGAAGATCGATAGCTTTATGAATTCTGCTAAAACTGTTTAGCTTAATCCCTGGCTGCCTCTGTTAAGAGGTTAAAGACTGTCGCTAGATGGATTTCAATAATAAAATGACCGTGCACACAAACCACAATCAATACAAATGGAGTATTTTAAATCCTCTTGATGCTGAGAATATAATAAAGATTGAGATCCAGTGCTGCTTTTCTCTCCCAGGCGTCAGGAAAATGTTCTAAAGATCATCTGCTGCTCGCTCGCCTACTCTATTTTCCACATCCGAAATCTACAGAGTGGTGAAGCAGCCATATAATTTTTATACACCAAAGGTAAAATATTTATTGGACTTCATTGATCTCATATTTAAATTTAAAAAAAAAAGCTAACAAATAAAATTCCATAATTTTCTTTATTTTTATTTTTTACAATTTTACTATATTATATTCATTATTATAAATATTTTTTTAAAAATTAAAGAAATGAATGAAAATAGAATATAGAATTGAATAAAAAGTACTTTTATTCAATTCTATATTAAATTTTAATTCAAATTTTTATTATACCACATATATATACATACACACACACACACACACACACATATATATATATATATATTATAAAGCCAAATTTTATTTTATTTTATTTATATATTATATTTATTTTATTTTTATTATATAATGTAAGTAATATTTTATAATTTAATTATAAATAATAATTAAACAATAAATAAATTATAATTTGTTGTTTGAAGTATTCTAATTAGTCTTATTCTTAAAATATTTATATTATATTTATAAATTACTACTTGGGTGTCAATAATTCTGTGGATGAATGCCCTGACTAAAGACAACACACACACACACACACACAGGTTTCTCTATAAAAGCTTTATTTATATTTTTTACGTTATAATAAGTACGGTGTCTGAAAGATCCCAGAGGAAGTACGTATATTTACACACACGTTTGTTACGTAATGAAGACGACAAGAAAACGACGTTTTTTTTGAGAAATCTCTTCTTATGATTTGTTTAAACTGCAGATATCTTCAGCACTGGAATGTCTTCAGGACTCAGGTTATTATTTTACACTCTGAAGCTCTGGGCAGCTTCCTTATTATTTCTCCTCCACACCAGAACGTTTCCTGCGATTTCTTTCTGCCACGTTCCAGCGAGTGACGCACGACTTCTCCGACTCCGCCAGCGTCTCTCATGATGTCACGTCACGTCTCATCTTCTGTCCTCCTGCTTTTTCTGGATGGGACGGTCGGATTCAAACAGGAAAACGAAACATAACGGAACCAGTCGTCTTTCTTCTCCTTGATGGGAGTCATATCTGAATTCTGGACGCACTTCTTGTGTTAGATAAGGACAAAAAATATAATATTTCATTGTCATTTTGTTCTTACGAGATGGTTTGTTTAACGCTGTGTTAGCGAGAGGAGTCGTGGAAGGAGAAAGAGGAACCGTCCGGCTGGAGAACATGATGATGATGTCACATCAACATATGAAAACAAAAATGAAGAAAAGTGATGAAAGTTTCCTGTTTCTCACGAAAAAAAATAATTGTCCTACAAAATGCTTCAGATCCATTTCAGGTCTCTAGGCGTAGAAGGTGTCCACTTTCACGGCCTGGCAGAAGATAGTCATGGAGAACACCAGCCCTAAGATCTGGAGACACACACACACACACACACACACATTGAGGTTATAGTCTGTAATAAAACTCAGTGATGTTCCGTCATTTGGTGACCAGTAAGTACCTGAGTTAGAGCTGTGCACAGAGCGAAAATCCACAGAGCTACGAGGTTCTCCTGGAGCCAGCTCTTCACTCGCTCGTAACACGGCTGTCAACACACACACACACACACACGTTTAAACACATGAGCTTAATATCCACTTCATTTATTAATATCTACAGATCTGACAGTAGCGCAGGTTTTTATTAACATGCTCTGTCTGATACGTTATGGTTTCCATAGCAACAGCTCTTTCACAGGGGCCGTCGATGTCTTCACGTTTTCTGTATGAAGAAATAAGTGTGTGTGTGTGTGTGTGTGTGGAAGGAGTCTCCAGTGTCAGTGCTGTGTATCAGTGTGTGTGTGTGTGTGTGTGTGTGTGTGTGTGGAAGGAGTCTCCAGTGTCAGTGCTGTGTATCAGTGTGTGTGTGTGTGTGTGGAAGGAGTCTCCAGTGTCAGTGCTGTGTATCAGTGTGTGTGTGTGTGTGTGTGTGTGTGTGTGTGGAAGGAGTCTCCAGTGTCAGTGCTGTGTATCAGTGTGTGTGTGTGTGTGTGTGTATCTGTGTGTGTGTGTGTGTGGAAGGAGTCTCCAGTGTCAGTGCTGTGTATCAGTGTGTGTGTGTGTGTGTGTGTGTGTGTGTGTGTGTGGAAGGAGTCTCCAGTGTCAGTGCTGTGTATCAGTGTGTGTGTGTGTGTGTGTGTGTGTGGAAGGAGTCTCCAGTGTCAGTGCTGTGTATCAGTGTGTGTGTGTGTGTGTGTATCTGTGTGTGTGTGTGTGTGGAAGGAGTCTCCAGTGTCAGTGCTGTGTATCAGTCAGACAGAGGAGTTTTTACAATTCCTTGTGGTTCCTATGGTAACAAGGTGCGATTTGCTTGAAGAGAAAGAATAAAGTTGAAGGAAACACTGTTCATAGCTGCTATAACAGAAGTGACAACTGGAAGCAGCTGGTTTTGAGATGTTTGAGGTCAGGAGCATGCAGCACAGCGCTTTAATGAAAGAAAAATGAAAAGTCATTTGCGGGCAGTTTGATGCGCCGTAGGAGGAATAAAACACTCCAGGAAGAAGAGCTCATCACTCCACTCTAACCAACACAACGCTGGAGGGGGAAGATCTGATATTATAGAATAAAATAAACCAATTTACACCTCAGGAACGAGGCTGAGTTTGTACATGAAGCTGGAAACAGATTAAAATAGATTATTAGCGTTTGGTCCCGCCCCCTGCTGTACAGTGACATCATCAGTGACATCATGTTGTGCAGCATTTTGTAATTAAGCGCTTAATAATAAAAAAGTGTGAGGAGTGAGAAGACATGCTGAGCAGTGATGTGAAGCAATAAAGTGAGTGTTTAATCTTTTCATAGAGTTTATTATACAGCAATGCTGAAGCTCCGCCCACTTTCACTTCATCTTCATTTAACGCTAGTGATGGAACAGTGAGTGTATCGTGAGCGCCGCGTATTTTTGGAATCTTAGACCTTCAAATAAAATCTTTTATACCTTTTACATCAGTCTGCTCATGACATTAACCTACACCCTGGAAGCTCCGCCCCTTCATCTCATCTCACTTCATTAATCTCTCGACTCAACTCAATTTTCTCGCTTTAAAGAAGTGATGAGGCGGCGTCTTCGCTTTCCCCCTCACTGAATGACGAATGTTTTGAGCTCATTAATCAGTGTGTGTTGGACATTTACAGTGTGTGTGTTAATTAATCAGTGTGTGTGTGTGTGTGTGTTGACAGAGTGATAATATTTAAGACTTATATAGTTAACTTTACTCACTAGTGATGCAGCATTTTCAGTTTTTGGTCGGAAGAGAAAACATCTGGAGTTTTGACTTAAAAAGATCCAACAAGGTGCAGAATGTAACACGCTAGAAGTAATGCTAGCGTAAGCTTTCATTAGGAAGCGATTAGAAAGTGTAGACGTGTTTATACAGATGTGTTTATCGCTGATTTATGGACAGAAAACACCGAAATCTCCCCAAAGAGCCTCCAGATCAACGATAAAAAGCTATTTTTTATTCGAAACGCAAACACATACTGACCTGATCGCATCATCGAATCCACTAATGAGCGCTTATAGAAAGTCTGACAGCCACAACCCAATAAATCAATAAGAAAAACCATCAGATTGAGGGAGGAATGACAGAGCGCTCCTCCACGCTGTTTATCAGCCTGAGCGAGTGCGAGCATTACACCAGCACTGATTACTGTTTATCACCGACCCGCCACTAACTGATCTGATTTTATATAAACGCAGGAAAAAGAGGCTTTTCTGTAATAACAGCATCCGTTTCTCTGATCTTTCTATTACCATTTTAAGGAGATCTGGTTATAAATTCATTAGATCAGCAAAAGCAAGAGGGGAAAAGACTAGATGTTTTTTTCAGAGCTACTTTAGATGTAAAATAAGATGGAAGTAAAAATGAAAACGGATTAAAAATGAAATAACACGAGGAGGAGAACTGCGACAAAACAAAATTCTTTAAGCCGGGAAATAAAATAACAAAAGAAAAAAAAGTCATCTGTAAACTCTGAGCTTAATTTACTAAAAGGTTTCCAGCAGGTTTGAGCAGATGAGACGATGTCCAACTGGACAAACAGGTAAGATCTCTATAACATCTACATATCATCTCCATAACATCTATATATAATGTCTATATAATGTCTCTATAACGTCTATATAATGTCTCTATAACGTCTACATAATGTCTCTATAATGTCTCTTTAACGTCTATATAATGTCTCTATAACGTCTATATAATGTCTCTATAATGTCTCTGTAATGTCTATATAATGCCTCTGTAACGTCACTATAATGTCTCTTTAACGTCTATATAATGTCTCTGTAACGTCTATATAATGTCTCTATAATGTCTCTTTAACGTCTATATAATGTCTCTATAATGTCTCTTTAACGTCTATGTAATGTCTCTGTAACGTCTATATAATGTCTATATAATGTCACTATAATGTCTCTGTAACGTCTATATAATGTCTATATAATGTCTCTTTAACGTCTATATAATGTCACTATAATGTCTCTTTAACGTCTATATAATGTCTCTGTAACGTCTATATAATGTCTCTATAATGTCTCTGTAACGTCTATATAATGTCTATATAATGTCTATATAATGTCTCTTTAACATCTATATAATGTCTCTATAATGTCTCTTTAACGTCTATATAATGTCTCTGTAACGTCTATATAATGTCTCTATAATGTCTATATAATGTCACTATAATGTCTCTTTAACGTCTATATAATGTCAATATAATGTCTCTGTAACGTCTATATAATGTCACTATAATGTCTCTTTAACGTCTATATAATGTCTATATAATGTCTCTATAATGTCTATATAATGTCTCTTTAACGTCTATATAATGTCTCTATAATGTCTATATAATGTCACTATAATGTCTCTTTAACGTCTATATAATGTCTATATAATGTCTCTATAATGTCTATATAATGTCACTATAATGTCTCTTTAACGTCTATATAATGTCTATATAATGTCTCTATAATGTCTATATAATGTCTATATAATGTCTCTTTAACGTCTATATAATGTCTATATAATGTCTCTGTAACGTCTATATAATGTCTATAACGTCTATATAATGTCTATATAATGTCTATATAATGTCACTATAATGTCTCTGTAACGTCTATATAATGTCTCTATAATGTCTATATAATGTCACTATAATGTCTCTTTAACGTCTATATAATGTCTATATAATGTCTCTATAACGTCTATATAATGTCTCTATAATGTCTATATAATGTATATATAATGTCACTATAATGTCGCTTTAACGTCTATATAATGTCTATATAATGTCACTATAATGTCTCTGTAACGTCTATATAATGTCTATATAATGTCACTATAATGTCTCTTTAACGTCTATATAATGTCTATATAATGTCACTATAATGTCTCTGTAACGTCTATATAATGTCTATATAATGTCACTATAATGTCTCTTTAACGTCTATATAATGTCTATATAATGTCACTATAATGTCGCTTTAACGTCTATATAATGTCTATATAATGTCACTATAATGTCTCTGTAACGTCTATATAATGTCTATATAATGTCACTATAATGTCTCTTTAACGTCTATATAATGTCTATATAATGTCACTATAATGTCTCTGTAATGTCTATATAATGTCTATATAATGTCACTATAATGTCTCTTTAACGTCTATATAATGTCTATATAATGTCACTATAATGTCGCTTTAACGTCTATATAATGTCTATATAATGTCACTATAATGTCTCTGTAACGTCTATATAATGTCTATATAATGTCTCTGTAACGTCTATATAATGTCTATATAATGTCACTATAATGTCTCTTTAACGTCTATATAATGTCTATATAATGTCTCTATAATGTCTATATAATGTCTATATAATGTCTCTTTAACGTCTATATAATGTCTATATAATGTCTCTGTAACGTCTATATAATGTCTATAACGTCTATATAATGTCTATATAATGTCTATATAATGTCACTATAATGTCTCTGTAACATCTATATAATGTCTCTATAATGTCTATATAATGTCACTATAATGTCTCTTTAACGTCTATATAATGTCTATATAATGTCTCTATAACGTCTATATAATGTCTCTATAATGTCTATATAATGTATATATAATGTCACTATAATGTCGCTTTAACGTCTATATAATGTCTATATAATGTCACTATAATGTCTCTGTAACGTCTATATAATGTCTATATAATGTCACTATAATGTCTCTTTAACGTCTATATAATGTCTATATAATGTCACTATAATGTCTCTGTAACGTCTATATAATGTCTATATAATGTCACTATAATGTCTCTTTAACGTCTATATAATGTCTATATAATGTCACTATAATGTCGCTTTAACGTCTATATAATGTCTATATAATGTCACTATAATGTCTCTGTAACGTCTATATAATGTCTATATAATGTCACTATAATGTCTCTTTAACGTCTATATAATGTCTATATAATGTCACTATAATGTCTCTGTAACGTCTATATAATGTCTATATAATGTCACTATAATGTCTCTTTAACGTCTATATAATGTCTATATAATGTCACTATAATGTCGCTTTAACGTCTATATAATGTCTATATAATGTCACTATAATGTCTCTGTAACGTCTATATAATGTCTATATAATGTCTCTGTAACGTCTATATAATGTCTATATAATGTCACTATAATGTCTCTTTAACGTCTATATAATGTCTATATAATGTCTCTGTAACGTCTATATAATGTCTATATAATGTCTCTGTAACGTCTATATAATGTCTATATAATGTCACTATAATGTCGCTTTAACGTCTATATAATGTCTATATAATGTCTCTTTAACGGGTTTTAGACCCTTTTTCTGTTAGAGGCAAAAAGATTTCCCTGACCGCTTTATAAGCGGTAGTTATCAAGTTTTGTTTGTTTTGTTTTTAAACAATAACTGTTCAAATCCCAATTTATGTAACTATGTTAGGTCACTCACTGTCCAGGACCTCGAAAATGATTTGAAAACACTAACTTTAGCAGACAGAACCAGATTGGCGACCCGTACACGCTCACTCGATGGATGGACGATGTGATAGGATGACCTCAGGTTGAGTGACCTGACATCTACACCTATCTGATAAAAAAAACAAGCGCCTCTGGTAACTGTAGAAAGGGAGATGACACGAACAGTTCCCTTTGTTTAGTCTCCGGTAGTTAGCTACCAGTTAGCTAACTTACACGCTAAAAAGTTAGCGTTACATGAGAAATCATTTAACTTGTTCCTCAATTTCTGAGAGGTGGACATGCATAAGAAATATTTAGATACGAAACTAAACCATAAACCACACCAACAAAAAACAATAATTTCTTTAACTTTATCTGATATGACTTTTAATGATCGTTTCTGTCCAGTCCGCTCCTTTTATTGCGTTTGACCACAGTTGTCACCGTTTTTTTGTCTGGCAGTGGCAGCAAGTATACGATAAAACTTCAAATTGGAGCCTGAACTCCGTCGATTCTGTCACACAACAACACAAGATGGTATTTGTGTTCCTCATGTAGTCGACTCTGTACTGGTTTGTATTGGCCTCCTCCAGTTTTCCCTTTGTTTTGCCTCCAGCTAGCGCTGTGAAGTAATCATGACGTCGACACAAAAGGGGTCTATAACATCTCTATAACATATATATATAATGTCTCTATGACAACAGCACAAAACAGGATGTAAGAAATGAAGGATGATTTATAATTTTAATTGTTAAGCTACCTAATTATCATCATTAGAGCCTCTCACACCTGAAATATTTCTCTGTGTGATTATAAACTAAACAGAATTCTGGGGTTGTGTAGGTGGAGGGTTCACACTGCTCACACTTTCCCCGGGGTTAACACTGAATCCTGGATCTTCAGAATCTGACCTTTCACACTCTACATTCCTAAACCCTGGATGAACCTCCTGCTAATTTGCATATTCATGTATCAACAGTTCAGACACGCCCTTCCGTGATGTTCGGTGTTTCTGACTCTATCCACCGAGCCATTTTTTGTTCGGTGTCGTTCAGCTGTGTCCTGGTTTTTCACCTGATACGAGGCCGAAGCTCTGTTCAGGTTCTGATTGGGTTTCTGTTGCTAAGCAACAAGCCGTAACATTCTAACACCAGGTACACTGCAAAAGCATAACCCCGGGAAAAAGCCTTGCTATATCTCCACTTCTACATTAGACGCGTGGAAATGTTCCTCTGCTTCCTGTTTGACGAGTTACAAACCCGTGCTGTTTTATTTAGTCGTAGGTCTCAGATCTTCATCGTATAATCTGTTAGAGAAGATTTTATTGGGATCTCATGCAGCGTGATGAGTAATAATCGTTAAATTCCTCTGGAGTTAGTGAGGAAGCAGGTGAGGATGTTTCGGGTTGAAGGCAGAGGGAAAGTGTGCATGTCTCCAGCAGGAACCTGGGTTCTGTAATCTCTAATGCACGAATGGTTTTGACATCACTGGCTTGGCCTGTCTGAATTATTCACCACGCTCTGATTCCACTCCCTCGTGTGTATGTGTGTGTGTGTGTGTGTGTGTTGTAGTCTCTCATCTCTGTAAGTAAAGCTTGTCCTCGTTTTAACTTCCTGTCTCTGGCTTCTCTCTCTGCAGCTCAGTGGACTTCACGTCACACACTCAGGCTTTCACACACTCGGGATATCTCACAGCTTCATGTCATTCCTCTCAGTGTTTTATTCTTCACAGCAGGAGCAGAAGCTGTTAAAGTCGCCCGGAGCGTGGCTGTGACGGTTTTTCCCGGAGACGTCGGCGTTCCCGCTGTCTCAGCACCGCAGCACTTCCGCCTGTGTCTGATTTTTCTCCAAAGAAGTCTTCTGATCGGTTTGTAATGAAAGCGGCTGATTATGTGGGACTTCAGTGTTACAGACAGAGGCGTGTGTTCATGCGCTGCTTAATTAGCTTTCAGAACAAATTGTGCTTCTAAGAGTAGTTTTAATCGCTGATACTTGATTACATTCAGCCATTTTTACTTCCTGCTAGGCCTCAAATCCCAGATGAATCTCTATTAAGTTTTTATTTCTCTACTATACATTATTATAGATTAGATTAGATTAGATTAGATTAGATTAGATTAGATTAGATTAGATTAGATTAGCTGGATTTGTGTATACTGTATGTGTGAAATAAATAAAGCGCATTCCTAATAAGTTAGTTAGTTAGTTATATGTGTCTAGTGTTAGCTAAAAGAAACACAGTCTGGTTTAATTTAACATTAAGGAGCTGAAGACAGTGGGAGAAAGTGAAGACAGAAAGCGAGGACAGAAAGCGAGGACAGAAAGCGAGGACACCGGATCGGCTCACACTCCAACCGGGAAAATGTGACATGAAGGAAAAGTGGGCGGGGCTTACAAAGATTTACATCGGACAGTTAAAAACACCTACGCAACTGTCAATCAGTCCAGAATCTCATGTCCATCGACTCGTCTGAGGTTTTTGGGGATAGGATTTTAAAACCCTGAGCTCCTACACAAACATGGTCAGCTCTGCGGTCAGCTCAACATTTACACTTGCTCTAAAAAATTTCAGTTCATTTAACAAATCAGTAATGTTTTATTTAAATAAAATCCCAAACAGGCAAAAAAAAAGCCTCTCTAAATCGATTTTTAGTTTTCATTTAAAATGAATTATTTTTATTATGTTCATAGTAATTTTATGGGTTGATTTTATTATTTTGCTTAAAATGAACTCCATTTAATTATTTGGGGATAAAATAAAATAAATTTACTGGTCAGTCATGTAAGGTTTACTTTCTCAATTTTCCTTTTTTATTTTCTTTTTACTTCTCAAAAATTCCTTCTTACAAAATGCTAACATTTTAAAAAAAAATGGTTTCTTTTTGGTGTGAGTGTGTTTATGGAGAGTGATTGGTAAGAGAACAGAGTGCTCTGTGTTCAGTGAGTGGATCCTGTAGACGCGAGGTCGAGGTAAATGTGATGTCAGCGTGAGCTGGTTCGGGAAACGCGGGAGAAATAGCGAGCCTGCTGAGATCTGATCGATAAAAGACCGGGCTCGAGAATCTATAACAAAGTTCTACTATGTGTGTGTGTGTGTTAGCTTTACATACAGCGGTCCACCACGTTCCGGGATTTTCCAGGCCGCAGTTGTCGCTGTATTCCAGGCAGCAGGAGTCCGGGACGCGGGTGGTGTTGTAGACATCGAACCAGTCGGTGTGATTGGTTACGCCACAGCAACGAAACTATGAGAGAAAAAAATGTGAGACAGAAATCATTACATCACTTTAACGAGAAAAAATCAGACCAGAGATCGAAAACAATCTCAGACGATCCTTCGGTCCGTCCGAACTCATCACCACAGGAGCATCTCATCACATCCGCTGCAGTTCCATCTCTAACAAAGAGTGTTTAAAATCAGCTCTGTGTTTCCCGCGCGCTAATCAGCAGCATCTCCTCATCTCCATCTTTTATTCACCAGCGTCTCTCATATCAACAACACCGCCGCGGTGTTTCGCTCGTCTCGCCGCACGCTAACGCTAACGATGTGTTCTCTTCACGACTCCGGATCGGACTTCCTGAGCCGCTCTATAAAATATCTATTTCTATGCAAATGAGTGAATAAATCCCCAAAATTCCGTTTGTAGATCATCCGAAGAGGAGCAGGCAGCAGAGTGTGAAGTGAAAAAGTAGCCCTGAGATGTTTTTCAGGATTTCAGAACCACAAACCCGACACATGCTAAAACAGCTGGATCAGCAGAATTAGAGCTAACGAGCGCTAGAGTTTTAGACTGTTTGCATTTTGATGGATTGTTACCATGGAAACGAACAGAAAAACGTTCTCTGTGTGGTTGGAGATCGCTAGCTCGGATCTGGACGATGACGCTGGTTGATGATGTCATCCATCCTAATGAAAAAAGTCAGTGTTCGTTATCAGAGAATTAACGTTATGATTCTGAGTGAGATTTCACACTGGACACTCCTTCCATTTCACACTGGACACTCCTTCCATTTCACACTGGACACTCCTTCCATTTCACACTGGACACTCCTTCCATTTCACACTGGACACTCCTTCCATTTCACACTGGACACTCCTTCCATTTCACACTGGACACTCCTTCCATTCATTCTAAACTTATGAGAGAAATCAGATTCCAAAAACTGTTACACACCCAAACAAACACCCAAACCCATACTACACACTACACACACTATACACACTATGCACACACTACACACACTATACATACTATACACACTACACACACTATACACACTACACACACTATACATACTATACACACTATACACACTACACACACTATGCACACTACACACACTATACATACTACACACACTATACATACTATACACACTACACACACTACACACACTATACACACACTACACACACTATACATACTATACACACACTATACATACTATACACACTACACACACTATACACACTATACACACACTACACACACTATACATACTATACACACTACACACACTATACACACTACACACACTATACATACTATACACACTACACACACTATGCACACTACACACACTATACATACTACACACACTATACATACTATACACACTACACACACTACACACACTATACACACACTACACACACTATACATACTATACACACACTATACATACTATACACACTACACACACTATACACACTATACACACACTATACATACTATACACACTACACACACTACACACACTACACACACTATGCACACTACACACACTATACCTACTATACATACTATACACACTATACACACTACACACACTATGCACACTACACACACTATACATACTACACACACTACACACACTATACATACTATACACACTATACACACTACACACACTATACACACTATACACACACTACACACTACACACACTATACACAATATACACACTATACATACTACACACACTTCAAACACTACACACACTACACACACTACACATACTTCAAACACTCTAAACACTCCAAACCCTACACACATTACACACACATTTTTGTAGATTTAAAATGAATAAAGCAGCAGAATGCCTGCCAACTCCACCTCTCTCTCTCTCTCTCTCTCTCTCTCTCTCTCTCCTCTTTTATGTGTCTCATTTTCCATTAATGTGCTATAATTTCAGGCTGAATCTGCCCGTGACAGGTCATTAGGTTGAACAGTTTCTGCTCTGTAGTCTGCAGTCTGTAGTCTGAACACGTCGCTGGTCGACATCTGCTCCAGCGCTGAACGTGATCAAAGTTCATCGTGTGATGGTGCAGGACGGAGAACAGAACGCTTTTCTTTTCACTTCTGTCCTTTCTACAGGTAACACGTGTCGGCTCATTAAACACGTTTAGGAGACGTGTTGGAGTGCTGCATGAGCTGAACACTAAAAGATTCATCTGCTGCGAATTATGATTTTAAAAAGTACAGAATAAACCATTTAAATAAAACATTCTGGCTCTCTCCCGCTGACCCTCAGACACGGCTAATGCTCTTACAGAAATCAAAGCACTGCTGCACACACACACACACACACGCACACACACACACGCACACACACACACACACACGCACACACGCACACGCACACACGCGCACACGCACACACACACACACACGCACACGCACACGCACACACACACACACGCACACGCGCACGCGCACGCGCACACACACACACACACACACACACACACACACACGCACACACACACACACACACACACGCGCACACGCACACACGCACACGCACACGCACACACGCACACGCACACGCACGCACACGCACACACGCACACACGCACACGCACACGCGCACACGCACACGCACACACACGCACGCGCACGCGCACACGCACACGCACACGCACACGCACACGCACGCACACGCACGCGCACGCGCACGCGCACGCACACGCACACGCACACGCACACGCACACACGCGCACACGCGCACACGCACACACGCACGCGCACGCACACGCACACGCACACGCACACGCACACGCACACGCACGCACGCACACACGCACGCACGCACACGCACGCACGCACACACGCACACACGCACGCACACACACACGCACACACGCACACACACACACGCACACACGCACACACACGCACGCACACACACACACACACACACACACACACACACACACACACACACTTCCCCTTAATATTCAATTTGTCAGGCTTAAACACATTTATAACTGTGTTTCCAAAGAAGAACCTTTTTTTTGTTCTCATTTTTATCATTTTTATGTATAAAATGTTATAATATATTATATTATTAATTATTATAAAAATAATTATTATTTTTCATAAAAATTACATTTTACAGTTTACACTTTAAATGAACATTTTATTTATTTTTTATTAGTTACAATAAAGTAAATAAATTATTGTTTTTTATTAGTTATAAATGAATAAAGAAAATGTAACTAAAAATTAAATGTAAAAATTAAATTTAACTAAAAATTAAAATTTCAAATTTCAAATTAATTTGCTATTTTTTAATTTTTTGTGCTGAATTATTTGAAAGTTATTTTTTAATAAGCATCATTTTTTAAGATTACTTGTGTGTGTGTGTCTAATCAAAATAGTATTTGATAAATTAAATTACAATTATAACTTTTATTTATTTATTTTTATTCATTTATTTATTTTACTTGTGATGATTATTGATTATTATTAATTTTAGTCTACCCCCCTCAATTCTCATTCTTGCACTTTTCTGCAAAATTTCTCTAATAAAAAGAGAACTCTCTTTAAATTTCATGCAAAGAAAAAAATAATTTTTCATTTTTTAATTTTTCTTTCCACTTCTTAAATACCTTTACATCTCTTCTAACAGTAGAATTTTCACACAATGGCAGGTTTAATTTCTATTTATTTCTATTGGTTTTCCACAGCACATTTTTTACTTTACTGAGAGTTTGTTATTAATTCTTTATATGATGATGACCCTTGTGTGTTGTGTTTGGTTTAGTGTTTATTTTTTATCGTATTGTTCAGAACACCGCTTAATTACAGAGTATTAATTTTACTCCTTCTCTTGTTGATCATGTTTAAGTTGTGAACAGATCGTGATCGTTGATATTATAACAGATTCTGTGTGTGATTTTCAGTTGCTTACGTCGGTCTGGACGATACTCCAGGCGTTGGTCAGGCCGATGTTTCCCTCAGTGCCAAACAGCTGCAGGCCTTTCTTCAGGTCGCTCTGAGCATAACGGTCAATCTGAGGGAAACAATATAACAACATATATATATATATATATATAAATAAAAAGGACAAGCCAATAATAACACAAATAAAATACTAACAGGAAAAATAACAACAAAGTTCCTGGGAATAGAACGTTCTCGCCTAAAGTTTTGCAGCTGAACTAAACATGAAAACTCCACAAATTCCACAAGCAAGAAAAAGAAGCACAAAGTCAAAACCCATGAATACGAATCAAATAAAATCCAGAAAAATTTACAGAAAAAAAACAGCTGGATTTATTTTTTATTTTTTTCATATTTTTTAAAATTATTTTTATTAGTTTTTACCTAAAACTAATAACTAATTTGTTGTTTTTGTTTGTTAAGTAGTATTTTAACAATATTTATTGACATTGATTAAATCTTTCTTTGGTTAAAAATACTTTTCTTTGTTGTACTGATATTTGACATTTCAATTCTAAACTTATAGTGCCAAAAGTATTGGGACACCCCTCCAGATCATTGACTTCAGGTGTTGTTTTTCAGGGGTTGGGCTCGGCCCCTTAGCTCCAGTGAAAGGAACTCTTAATGCTTCAGCTTCATACCAAGACATTTTGGACAATTTCATGCTCTTTGTGGGAACAGTTTGGGGATGACCCCTTCCTGTTCCAACATGACTGCACACCAGTGACCAAAGCAAGGTCCATAAAGACATGGATGAGTGAGTTTGGTGTGGAGGAACTTGACTGGCCTGCACAGAGTCCTGACCTCAACCCCATAGAACACCTTTGGGATGAATTAGAGTGGAGACTGTGAGACAGACCTTCTCGTCCAACATCAGTGCCTGACCTCACAAATAACCACGCTTCTTGTTCATGTTATAGCTGTAAAGGGCGGGACAACTCCATATTACATTCATGTGCACGTAAAGGCAAACGTCCCAAAACATTTGGCAACATAGTGTATTTTAAATACTTAGTCAGAGTTAATGATTAAATGTCCATGTCACTGTTTATCTTACTTTTGTTTAATGAAATCCAACAAAATCCTAAGCCTTAATTCAGTGAGATGAACAGAGTGAGATTATCTCAGCGTGTGATGTTCCTGAGAAACCTGCAAAGAAGCTTAAACTCTGTCCTGAAGATGTGAGAAGTTACAGAGTCTCCCTCTATCTGTGTTTCATAAACACGTTTCTCCTTACACAAAACAACAATTCCACAGGTTTTAATGTGTTTATGTGGAGTGTCCGCTGTACACGTCCCCATGAGCCAGCTGTTGCTATAGCAACAATAACGTATTCGAACGAGCGTAAAACCTGCACTGTCAGTGCTGCTGTTCTAGAAAATTCATCAACACCTTCAGGCCAATGAGAAGGAAGACTTCAGTGCGAGTGGAGTGTAAGATGGAGTCAGGTTTCTGTCGGTCAGAGCCATGAGATAAAGGAGTGGAGCTGATGGAGTGATGACCGAGAGACGGATCAGAGAATATGACACCCGGGTGACATCAGAGTGTCATGACTGATCACTGTGCTCTCTTTCTTCTTCTTCTTAACACACACACACACACACACACACACACACACACTGCCCTACATTACAGAGCAGCTTGTACTCAGAGTCCATTTATTCCACCTCCAAACTGCAGCCACAGAACGCTGCACATCAGGACAAAGATTCTTCTTCTTCTTATTGTTGTTGTTGTTGTTGTTGTTGATGATGATTGTGATTGGTCAGACAGTATTGCAGCTGCAACATCACAGGTTTCACACATCATCATTTCCATAGCAACAGCTCATTCACAGGGACATTAAGGAAGGAGTCTCCAGTGTCAGAGGAGTTTATGCTTTTTTGTGGTTTCTTATAAAACAAGACAAGTTTGAGATGTTCAACAATAAAATACATGATCACTGCTGAATTTCTGATATCAGACAGGAATAAAACACTTTGGGAGATCTGTCTCTCTCTCTGTCTCTCTCTCTGTCTCTCTCTCTCTCTCTGTCTCTGTCTCTCTCTCTCTCTGTCTCTCACTCTCTCTCTCTCTCTCTCTCTGTCTCTCACTCTCTCTCTCTCTCTCTCTCTCTCTGTCTCTCTCTCTGTCTCTCTCTCTCTCTCTCTTCTCTTTCTCTCTCTCTGTCTCTGTCTCTCTCTCTGTCTCTCTCTGTCTCTCTCTCTCTGTCTCTCTCTCTCTCTCTCTCTGTCTCTCTCTCTCTCTCTCTCTCTCTCTGTCTCTCTCTCTCTCTCTCTCTCTCTGTCTCTCTCTCTCTCTCTCTCTCTCTCTCTCTCTCTCTCTGTCTCTCTCTCTCTCTCTCTCTCTCTGTCTCTCTCTCTCTCTCTCTCTGTCTCTCACTCTCTCTCTCTCTCTCTCTGTCTCTCACTCTCTCTCTCTCTCTCTCTCTCTTTGCTTTTTCTGTACACTTTACACCCGTAACCAAGAGAGCAATTTAACCCAAACACAGATTAGAGGAAAATGTTCACTGAAATGTTTCATCTCCCAGAAGATCTTATAAAGCAGATTGTTTAGGTTTTCTGTCGCCGTGTGATTTTAGCCGCTTGTGATTGCGTGACCATCTGGATTTACAGCCCAGCTCTTCTGTAACAGACATCCTGCTTCATTACTGACTACAGCAGATCCTTTAACATCTGTTTACTCTTTAAAAAACGTCGAGTAGGTTCTAGCTGAAACGGAGTTCATTAATGTCATGTACATGCTCTGAACACACAAAGTGTGTGTGTCTGTGTGTGTGTGTGTGTATCTGTGTGTGTGTGTATCTGTGTGTGTGTGTGTGTGTTACAGTGTTCTTACCCAACTTACAGAATCTAAAATAATTTCTGAAATAATAATAAAGTCTTTTAAGCATCAATGAAAAGAAAACGAAATAGAAAAGGGAATCAGAGAAAGGCCATTTTGCCTCACACTCTTAAAAACAGAGGTTCTTTGGTGTTCTGTATCGAACCCTGGAGTTTTGTACTTGACCAATAAAACCTTCTCCCAATAAAATGGTTCTCTGTAGACCCCTTGGAGAATGATGAAGCTTTTATATTAAAACAGTTCTATAAGTCAAAGCATGTGTAAGGTGAAATGGGTGCCTTCTTCTTGTCTTCTTCTTCTTCTTCTTTCGGCTTTTCCCTCAGGGGTCGCCACAGCAAATCATCTCTCTCCACCTATCCCTATCTTCTGCATCCTCAACACTTGATTTATCTCCATTGTATATTCAAAAATAATGTATTTAAATAATGCAATCAAGCATGTGAGCTCTCCTGTACCGCTCCTGTACTGCTCCATCACAGCTCTTTATCCATCCAGAGAAGTCAGGAGGTCAGTGTGATGAGCTCAGGAGGTGGACAGAAGAACTGAAGCGTAAGGAAGTTTCTGAGTGCAGTGTGTAATTAGTGTAATATATCACAGGACAAAAACACACCCAAGCCCTGAGGAACCAAGCCTTGAGAAACCGAGGCCTGAGGAACCGAGCCCTGAGGAACAGAGTCCTGAGGAACCAAGCCCTGAGACACTGACCCCTGAGGAAGTGAGTCCTGAGGAACAGAGCCCTGAGAAACCAAGCCTTGAGAAACCGAGCCCTGAGGAAATGAGCCCTGAGGAACTGAGTCCTGAGGAACCAAGCTTTGAGGAACTAAGCTCCTGCAGCGAGGCTGTGAGGTGAAACTAAACCTCTCCAGGCTCCATCCTGAGATCGATGCTGTAGATCTGATGATAAACGAGTCCGAGTGAAGCTCCGGATGCTTCCGTCAGCAGGAGTCTAAATGAGACTTGGGTGATTTACAGACTGCAGACAGCAGAGACAGAGGTCACGGAGGATGAGGACTGAAGGTTTTCTTGGAAAAATATATTTTCCGAAAAGAACTTTTGGGATTTAATGAGGAAGAGGAAGAGGAAGCGGAAGAGGTGTATTTAAGAACATTCACTGTTCTTTATTAATTATTTCTTCATTTTAGTAGTTATTAAAAAACAAATATAAAAAGTAAAATCAGCAATATATATATATATATATATTTTGGTTTGGAAGCAATAAAAACAAAGACAAAAATGTATCAGGAATCAAAATATATTAAAATAATTCAGATTTGTTTTTGTTTTACTCCAAAGATTTTATTTCAAAGCATTAAATCTAGTAAAGTTTTTTTTAATTTTCCTATAACAAGGGAAATCAAAAGTTTTATCTGTGAACTGACTCCAGGTTTAGATCTGATATTAACATCCGTCTCAGATAATCTGATTACACACAGACAGCGGAGACGGATGGAGTTTGAACCTGGCGGTTTCACATGTCTGGAACGCGTCTCGAGTGACCACTTGATTGAGTTTTGTAATAAAATCTAGTCGACTCTCAGCTCCTTCGTTTTACTGACAGAATACGACATGCTGCTTTGAATAAACTGCATCCGGAAGAGTAACTTTAACAAGGAAACTGTTCACTTTACAGAAAGTAAAATAATATAACACACTTCAGTACAGGTATCTATTCTCTTCTAACATATTTATTAATTTAATTAATTAATTAATTAATTTCCTGGTGGCTGAACTCCATGTAGCTCTAATATTCACTCAGCACATTTTTTAATTTAATTTAATTTAATTTAATTTAATTTAATTTAATTTAATTTAATTTAATTTAATTTAATTTAATTTAATTTAATTTAATTTAATTTAATTTTATTTTATTTTATTTTACCCGGTAGCTGAACTCCATGTGGCTCTAACATTCACTCTGTAAAATTTAAAACTTAAAAAAAAATCACTCTTAGCAAGCTAAACACCTTTAACACATTTTACATCTCACTGAACCCCGCTCTGCTACACAACTCAGTAAATATTCTCTGTGTAGTGAACACAAAGCCACTTCTGATTACTTTGTAAATAAATTTGAAAAAATGTTGTTTTAGTAGCTTAAAATGGACAAAAATTTTCAACTCCTGTAAATCATGTGATCTGACCACATTCAGTGCAGCTACTGTTGGTATACACTCATTAATATTCATTAACACTCATTAATATTCATTAACACTCATTAATAATCAACCGAGATGCATTAATATTCTGTACAGGTTCATATTAATGCACTCACTCGGGTAGGTTATTGTTTCTATAGCAACAGCTCGATCACAGGGACATTTCTGTAACATTAGGAAGGAGTCTCCAGTGTCAAGTGAAATTTTTCCCACATCTTCAAGACAGGAGAGTTTACACTTCTTTACGGTTGCTATGGTAACATTCATTTTTATTTTTTGTCTTATTTACTCGAGGAGAAACAATAAAGTTGAGCTGGTGAGGGAAACACTGTTTATAGCGGCTGTAGCTGAAGAGACAACAGGAAGTAACTTGTTTCATGGGACATTAAATGTAAGTATAAATAGATAAAACACACACACACACACTCTGCTCTCCTGGAGCACATTTACATTCACACAAACATTACATCTCTTCCAGAGGAGAACATCCTGTAAAAGAATATCCTTCTGTTCTGTTTTTTTGGAGAACCGTGATGGACGAAGCTCCTCAGCTCAGAATCATGAGCCAAAAGCAGAGAAGTGCAGCAACTCCAGCAAACAGACTTCCAGCGTTAATTATTCAACACCACAGAACAGCCCAGGAGCAAAGCAGAGGGATAAATCTATATCTTCTGAGCACTCAAATAAAATCTTCAAAATACTTTCATACAGGAGCTCGGGCGTGAGATTCGTTTACAAACTCAAAATGTGTTAAACTCTGCATACGGCTATGAGGTGGGTGTAGAAATCAACGTCTGCGAGAGTCAGAAGTGACTGCATGAGTATTCTCTCCATCACTCTGAGACTGAAATTCAATTAAATTCAAACCTCCGTTAACATGAGTTCATAAAGAATGGTTATGCTAGCTGGCCTAGAACAGACTACCAAATGCTGATGGGGCTTCAGGAGCTCAATAAGTACCATAGCATAGCTACACTATATTGCCAAAAGTATTGGGACACCCCTCCAGATCATTGAGTTCAGGTGTTGTTTTTCAGGGGTTGGGCTCGGCCCCTTAGTTCCAGTGAAAGGAACTCTTAATGCTTCAGCTTCATACCAAGACATTTTGGACAATTTCTTGCTCTTTGTGGGAACAGTTTGGGGATGACCCCTTCCTGTTCCAACATGACTGCACACCAGTGACCAAAGCAAGGTCCATAAAGACATGGATGAGTGAGTTTGGTGTGGAGGAACTTGACTGGCCTGCACAGAGTCCTGACCTCAACCCCATAGAACACCTTTGGGATGAATTAGAGTGGAGACTGTGAGCCAGATCTTCTCGATTAACATCAGTGCCTGACCTCACAAATGTGCTTCTAGAGGAACGGTCAAAAATTCCCATAAACACACTCCTAAACCTTGTGGAAAGCCTTCCCAGAAGAGTTGAAGCTGTTCTAGCTGCAAAGGGCGGGACAACTCCATATTACACTCATGTGCATGGAAAGGCAGACGTCCTAATACTTTTGCCAATATAGTGTATGTAGTTCAGGCTAATCTTATAAATCGGCTTCTTACGCATCATGCTATAGGCTTTAGACTTATTCACGCAACAGAACATCGTAAATGACATCGTATGTCATACTGTAAAACATCAAAAGATCTAGCTCGTCTCCCTGACTCAGCTAGCTAACGCTTGTACATGAAGGACATAAAGCAGATCGGATTCTGTGCTCTGAAATGTTGATGTCTTCACACTGATATCATTTGCAGAGTGTTATCCTGCTGCTGAAGTGTTTAAAAGTGAAGACACTTGGTAACTTCTGGGGCGGTGGTGGCTCAAGTGGTCAGGGCTCTGGGTCGTTGACCAGAAGATTAGCGTTCAAGCCCCACCACCGCCATGACAAATAAAAGGCAATTTATTTATTTAATATTTTAAATTCTCTGCGATGGACTGGTGACCTGTCCAGGGTGTACCCCTGCCTTTCGCCCAGTGTGCGCTGGGATAGGCTCCAGCAGATCCCCGTGACCCTGATTAGGAATAAAGCGGGTATAGACAATGGATGGATGGATGGATTTTAAATTCTCTGTCTTCACTCTCTCAGACACTGCTGCAAAGTTTTCAGCACCTGAAGTGAAGAGTTTCACCAGAAAACAGCTTCATTTTTATTTTATAACTTTGGACACTAGATTCTGGGCTTAAACACGTCATTGTTTTTGTCTAACAGTTAAACTGTTAGAGTGACCCCTGACCTTCTGAACTACAGCTGATCTGTCCATCCGTCTGTGTCCACCTCGTAACTCTACACACTGTGGAAGGGTCAGAGGGGGTGAATACTTATGCAAAGCACTGAGTCTCAGAGACTGCTCTGAAATATCTAGAACATTCCGAGTAAAAAACAAACGCAATATCGACTCGACGTGCGGCATGCAGAGAAAAAGAGCGATAATAACAAATGATGAAAGGAGAAAGTGATTGAAGTGGGATTTGTGTGAGGAGAAAAAAAAAAACAAATCTCCAGTGAGAGGCAAAGTGTGAAAAAAAATAATCCCTCTACATGTTATATAGTGGGGGGAGGGGGTAGAGGGAGGGAGAGAGGGAGACAGAGAGAGAGAGAGAGGAAGGCGGCGAGAGAAAAAGGGGAGAGGGAGAGAGAGAAAGAGAGAGAAAGAAACAGGCAATAAATCCATAGATAGAAAAACAGATAAATAGATACAGAGAGAGAGAGAGAGAGAGAGAGAGGGAGGGTGGATTAGAGGGGGGGGGCAGACAGATAAATTGATAGATACCAAAACAGACAGATAGATAGATAGATAGATAGATAGATAGATAGATAGATAGATAGATAGAGAAGGGAGAGAGGAAGAGAGAGAGAGAGAGAGAGAGAGAGAGAGAGAGAGAGAGAGAGAGAGAGAGAATTGAAGACATTTCTAAGCAGCGTGACTCCTCCCTCAGGACCTGACTCTCAGACACTGACACTGATGTTGGTTTAAATATTCAGACAGAAAGGAGAGGAAAGTCAACACTGTTCATTGTTGTGGTTCGGACACAGATCTGTGCTGTGGTCAATCGGCCTGCATTTTTATTTTCCACGTCAACAAACTGCAGCCGGACGCCAGATTTCACCTGATCATCTGCTTTAAATTCCTAATTAATATTCACACCTCCCTTTAAACCTGGGTCTATTCTGGGGCGGTCTCTTCTCCTCCGATTCTCTGCTTAGATTCTAAAAAATCCCTATAAATAAAAACACGACTGTAATTACAATCTTAACTTTCCGAGTTAATTACAGCTTCTTGTGGTTTTATGGGTAAATAAATATTACAGATGGAGGCTAATGACTTAATCCACAGCAGTTCAGCGTTTCTTATTTATACCTCATCACTTATAATAAACGAAGTTCTTCCTGGAAAAAACGAGAAGTCAGAATCCTCGCTAATGCTTTACTTGCCCTTGCCCTTAACACTTACACTGTGTCATAACACTGACATCACCACGTAATAAACATCTTATAACAGATGACATGAGTTAATTCCTCCAGTTAATCCAGTTAATTCCTCCAGTCTTTTTCAGTCATAATTAAAACCATGTAAAATTTTGAACCTATGATTTATCATTCTGATTGGCTGGCTGGTAACCATGACAACAAGTACAGGTAAAGGAGTCACCTCAGCTAGTCTCAGCCTCAGCTCATCAAACATCTGATATCTTTTACACCTTTCTGGGCTTCGAGGATCCTGAAAGCTGGACTCTGATTGGCTGCAACATCATGGGCTTATCCCTGACATTAAGTTAAGTGTAAAAGTGTTATAACAGCTGTTATAAAGCTGTTAAAACACCGCTAACTAGAGTGCACTATCATGTTCATCGTTACATCAAACCTAATGTTCCTCCACGGAAATATCTCCATGGAGGAATTCATGTCTAGTATGCTAATAATAACAAGCTAGGACAGGTCATTGTTATTAGAGTTTCTTCTGTAGACTAATTATCGATTAGACGCCTCCTGAACATTTTATTTACATTTCACTCACAATTCACTTTCAAGCTTCTGATGAAACCAATTCAAAAAAATTTAATTCCTCACAAATTTCAACATTTAATGTTTACCTTTTTAACTCTTTAAGATTTTGCCGTATTATCTATCCTCTATCTCTATCCTATTATCTATTATCTATACACAACATCCTCACCGTCGCTTCTTCTACATTCTTCCTCACATGCTTTTAAAGAATCTTATGCTGAAAAGTTGAACGTTTTTCTGTGTAAACAATCGGATCACAGACGGCTTCGTAATGGATGTATGGATTAATGCAGGATATAAAGTTCATTACACAGCGCTGTATGTAGTGTGCACTCGAGGAGAGCGAGGAGAAGTTCGGCGTTCAGCCAAAGCAGCATGTAAACTGCTGATCTCTACAGTTGTGTTATTGTTACACTGTGGAATCTGATCCACTGTCAGGTGTGAGGAGAGAAGAAGATGATTAACCGGACCAAAGCTAGACGCTAGCGTCTGCTCCAAAGCGCATTAGCTGCTAATATTTTAGTGTGCAGTGGAAAGAGGCGACAGATGGAGAGCGTTAATTGTGTTTAATTTGAACGACGTGTCTCATTATGTCTCATCGTTAAACTCTTCAGCAGTTACGAACCGCAATAAACTGCAATAATCAGGATGTTTATTGATTAGAAGATGGAATGAGTGTTATAAAGTGTATATTACACCTACTTACTGACTTACCTTACAAACATCGTCGTAGCAACAGATTTAGCTCAGAGCTTTTAGATTTCGTTAGGGTTTCTATAGCAACAGCGCATGCTTCGCTGATGATAGACGGAATACAGATGTTTCTGTAACATGCGGAAGGAGTCTCCAGTGTCAATGTGGTTAAAAACAGCAGACGTCATCGCCAGACACGTTAGTGCTCACACAGAAACACACAACATCACAGCTCAGGTGCTGCTTCACTTTGATCATTTTTCAGTGAAGCTTCATCACCTCAAAATGACAAAATCTCTGCTGCAGATCTACAGAAGCTCATCAGTAGCAGAAGGTGTGACCTGAGGATGGAAAAAAAAGCTTCGTGTGACAGTGCGAGAGCTCCGAGCTCCGTCCAGACACGTGTGGATTATATAAAAGAAAAGAAAAACTGCATTATTCAGTGGCAGTGTTTTCCTGTTCATCTGAGAGATGTTCACTTTGAGGAGCGCGAGCAGCATTCACTGGATTTACACAGCCATGGAAACAAAGCGTCCGAACTAATCAGCTGCTGGATAAAAACTGGAGCTGTCTGGTAAAGCCACAAGAAAATCTCAACATTTCACTACAGAGAGCAGAACAGTGTTTATTAGACACTGAAACCGGCTCATAACGACACGTTTAATGTGAAGTGTTTCACCCATAATATGCAAAATGCAACAAGATGTGCAGCAGGCAGCCAGGATGTTGACATTGTTTAAAGTTTATAGCTATTTAAACATCTTTTAGCTAATAGAACAAGCAAAAAATGGAAATTCTTCCTGTTATTGTTGTGTCCATGTAGATGATTGGGTGTATTTGTCATGTTTCACTCCACAGTGGAGGTTAATATGAAGCTCACATGAAAGTAGACACTCAGGACTTTAAGAATTTGTAGTGTTTCAGAAGGATTTCTGTTTTTCCCTAGCCTACTAGGGGTGATACACTATATGGACAAAAGTTTTGGGACGTCTGCCTTTACATGCACATGAATGTAATATGGAGTTGTCCCGCCCTTTACAGTTATAACAGCTTCAACTCTTCTGGGAAGGCTTTCCACAAGGTTTAGGAGTGTGTTTATGGGGATTTTTGACCGTTCCTCTAGAAGCACATTTGTGAGGTCAGACACTGATGTTGGACGAGAAGGTCTGGCTCACAGTCTCCACTCTAATTCATCCAAAGAGATGGTTGTTGACTTCAGGAGAGCACAGTGTGACCATTCTCCGCTGTCTATCGACGGCTCCTCTGTGGAGATCGTCAAGAGCATCAAATTCCTTGGTGTCCATCTGGCGGAGAACTTCACCTGGTCACTCAACACCAGCTCCATCACCAAGAAAGCCCAGCAGCGTCTCTACTTCCTGAGGAGGCTGAGGAAAGCCCATCTCCCTCCCCCCATCCTGACTGTGTTCTACAGAGGGACCATGGAGAGCGTCCTGAGCAGCTGCATCACTGCCTGGTTTGGGAACTGCACCGTCTCAGATCACAAGACCCTTCAGGGGACAGTGAGGACAGCTGAGAAGATCATTGGAGTCTCTCTCCCCTCTATCACAGACATTTACACCACACACTGCATCCGCAAAGCTAACAGCATTGTGGCTGACCCCACACACCCCTCACACACACTCTTACACACCCCACACACCCCTCACACACTCTTACACACCCCATACACCCCTCACACACACTCTTACACACCCCACACACCCCTCACACACACTCTTACACACCCCACAGACCCCTCACACACACTCTTACACACCCCACACACCCCTCACACACACTCTTACACACCCCACACACCCCTCACACACACTCTTACACACCCCACACACCCCTCACACACACTCTTACACACCCCACACACCCCTCACACACACTCTTACACACCCCACACACCCCTCACACACACTCTTCACCCTCCTGCCATCTGGAAAGAGGTACCGGAGCATTTGGGCAACAGTTTCTTTCCTCAAGCCATCAGGCTCCTCAACACCCGGGACTGAACTGTTCTACACTCTCTCTCACACACACACACACACACACACACACACACGCACTCTCACTCAGGACTGAACTGTATATCAACTCTCTGTCTCTCTCACACACATATACACATACACACTCTCTTGACTGTGTGGACGCACACACACACACACATAATTTATATTTATGTTGAACTTGTTGTTGTATGTTTCTGTAACACCAGGTCCTGGAGAAACGTTGTTTCATTTCACTATGTACTGCGCCAGATATATGTGGTTGAAATGACAATAAAGCTTCTTGAATCTTGAATCCCAAAGGTGTTCTCTGGGGTTGAGATCAGGACTCTGTTCAGGCCAGTCAAGTTCCTCCACACCAAACTCACTCATCCATGTCTTTATGGACCTTGCTTTGGTCACTGGTGTGCAGTCATGTTGGAACAGGAAGGGGTCATCCCCAAACTGTTCCCACAAAGAGCATGAAATTGTCCAAAATGTCTTGGTATGAAGCTGAAGCATTAAGAGTTCCTTTCACTGGAACTAAGGGGCCGAGCCCGACCCCTGAAAAACAACACCTGAACTCAATGATTTGGAGGCGTGTCCCAAAACTTTTGGCACTATAGTGTATGTAAAACCACATATGCTAATCTGTGATTCATGTTGCACACTATTAGCTAACCAAATGTGCTACAAAACACAGTTTCCATCATGCAGTGCTGCACTTGTTTGTTCACAGGTTCTGTATATACAAAGTAAAGTTCCAAAATTAACAAAAACAGTTATTTTTCCAGTTATTGTCAAAGTAAATGTTGATATCAAACCCATTTCTGCTCTCTGAGATGCTCCAAGTGCTTGTTCATCTAAAAAGCAGCTCAAATCTCATCTTTAAGCAGTAAAATTCTGTGTAAGGTTCTCCAACAGAGGGAAAAACACACGTCTAAAACACACTGAAAGCCAACAGACTGATTTTATATCAGACTAACAGACAGAACATCATTCATTTCTTTATACTGAGGGAAAATGTCTAATAAATCCATCAAGACCAGAGTGAAATGCAGGAATACAGCGACGTGGTCCAGTCCAGGCCTGAGGTCTGAGAGACACTGATATGGACAGACTCTGTGGTGAAGATCTCTGCGTTTCAGAAATGGACGGTTGCCACGGTCAGGACAGGAACGTTAACCGAAACTGTTATCCAAAGCGGACATCCCAACTGTGAGTCTGAGGAAGGTCAGTGCCAGCGTCTTGTCCAACACACACACAAACACACACACACAGCATTACACACACACAGTGTGTCTCTCCACAGCACACAGAAATCAGACAAATCATATGGATCTTCAGCATCGAGGCACTGCTGCAAATTTGACTCAAACTTGACATATCAGTGCAGAGACATGAACCTGAGAGTCCAGCAAACAGACAATTCTGAGAAGAAGGCAAGAAAAAAGGGATGAAGTGCTGAAAGAAGGCATCCGGCTATGTGGTGAGGTCACTAGGGTCTCATTGGGTGTTATAGGTTTGGAATTATTTTACAGGAAATAATGTGAATCATAGACGATCCAGAAAATTAAATGTAACTATAAATGGATAAAAAATATGATGAGTAACTTTTTATAAATTATAAATGGTAATCATAGCTAAATAGCTGCAGTGTAAAAGGAATAATAAGAAGAAGAAAGAAGAAGAGGAAATTAATGAGCTTCAGATCGCAGTAACATTGACCTCACTTCAGAGTCCTGGATTATTTTTCCTGTCACTCATCACAGAACAAAAACTTCTAACATGCTGTGGAAATGACAGACGTGTTTATTTTTGTGAGGTTTTTTTCTTTTATTGTGAATGTGTAAATGTGAGATTCTGTGAATTTGCTCAGCAAAGTCGACTCGCCCCAAATCATTAACACTTTCTTCGGTCGATGGCTTCACACCGATCAATCCATAACGTGGGTTTCACTCCTGCGGCGTTAAGTCCGAGCGCGAGTGCGGAAACGAGCAGAAAGTGAAAATGTGACATTTCAGTCTGACATTAACAAGGTGAGGAAAATGATTTTAGACTCTTTTTTGGGGGGAGAAAACAAACTTTGCCGCTTTCGCTGCTTGGAAATATTTCATATTTCCCTGCATGGGATTTCTAATAAAAAACCTCATGATAAATGGTACAATCATCCGGAATCTTGGCTGAAGAAATCATTCACGTCCTCAACAGATTTCCATCACGAGGCTGAATTCCTTCCTCTGGAGGACATGATGTAAATTAAACAAAAACTAAAGTGACATTATATCCATCCATCCATCCATCCATTGTCTATACCCGCTTTATTCCTAATTAGGTTCACGGGGATCTGCTGGAGTCTATCCCAGCACACATTGGGTGAAAGGCAGGGGTACACCCTGGACCGGTCACCAGTCCATCACAGGGCCACACATACAGACAGACAACCACACACACTCACACTCACTCCTATGGGCAATTTGGAATTACCAGTCAAACTAATGCACATGTTTTTGAATTGTGGGAGGAAACCGGAGTACCCGGAGTAAACCCACACAGGAACGGGGAGAACATGTCCTGTCATTGGTCAGAGTGAGAATCTTTATGTTCCTGGGTTTTGTTCTAGCATCCTCCATAAGACTGAGATAGCAGATCCTCCAGCTTTCTGTGGCTTTCTTCAGAATCCATCAGTTTGAACAGGAATCAAGGTTTCATCTGGACAACACTGTGTCAAATCCCCAGTTTCAGCAGAAACAAGACATTTTAAAATGAAAGGGTTTGTTTTTGACGTGACACGCTGACACACCGAGGTTATCATCACCAAAGATCTACAAGATAGTTACAGCATTGGGTAAACACCCTGACTAACTGAGGGTTAAGGGCCTTGCTCAAGGGCCCTGAAGGGGCAGCTTGGTGGACCTGGGATTCAAACTCACAACCTTCCTATCAGTAGTCCAACACCTTGCCCACCTTGCTCCTTTCACTGGAACTAAGGGGCCGAGCCCAACCTCTGAAAAACAACACCTGAATTCAATGATATGGAGGGGTGTCCCAAAACTTTTGGCACTATAGTGTATGTAAAACCAGATATGCTAATCTGTGATTCATGTTGCACACTATTAGCTAACCAAATGTGCTACATAACACAGTTTCCATCATGCAGTGCTGCACTTGTTGGTTCGCTGGTCCGTTGGGTCAGATCGATTTCTCTCCACAGCTCCAGTGTGTTTGTGTTGATTGTTTTGGTGTGAATTCAAGTGTTATTGCCATGTTCCTGTAAGTTGAACTGAATGGAACCGAAGTTGAAAATGTATCAGGTTCTGAAATGTAAATTTTATACAAAAAAATACATCAAAAAAACAAGCAGGACTCATCGCTAACATGAGGCGTCTCAGGTCTTTTCAGATATTTAACCTTGCTTTGACCTTCACACTGTCCTTAAAATATCATGCTGATGAGAATCTGAGATGAACGTACAGACAATCAGAAACATAGCGCTACTGCAGGGGCATGAAAACAGCATTTATTTTAAATATACAGTAAAATTCTGCATCAAGTCAGTTGTCTACATGGCTCGTGTAGCTGAAGAACCTTCTCAGAAGCGTCCCTGATACACACAGCTACCTGAGGTTAAATATATTCGTCTAACCCAATCTATCAAACACAGATTTTATTCCTCATGCTCCAGGTTCCAACAACAGAAAGCAACAGCAAGAGAGAAATCATTTAAATCTTCCACGTCCTCCTGAATCCTGAGCCTCATCTGCTCTCCTGCTAGACTGAAATCAGAAGGAAATTGAACGATGAAGCTCAAAGAGAAGAACCTGCGTTACTTCTGCACACAAGTGTTCTGCTAATGAAGTGGAGTTTATCCTCTTTATTTCCTACACAGACACTACAGAGGTACGAAGAGGATAGATAGATAGATAGATAGATAGATAGATAGATAGATAGATAGATAGATAGATAGATAGATAGATAGATAGATAGATAGATAGATAGATAGATAGATAGATAGATAGATAGATAGATAGATGGTGGGAGTTGAAGGCTGAAGGTTTTATTCTAATCAGCTTCACAACATTGAGATGAAGGAACTTTCCTTTAGTTGTGAGATTCTTCAGCAGCGATGGACAGAACATTATTACATCTCTGTGTGCATCGCTAGCTAGTTGTTATGGAAACAATGAAGTGAAGGAAGGAATACGGCTAGTGTTGAGGGATCCGCTGCTTTCTCCAACTCACACACACATCACACACACATCATACACACACATCATACACACACATCATACACACACATCATACACACACATCATACACACACATCACACACACATCATACACACACATCATACACACACATCACATCACACACACATCACACACACATCATACACACATCACACACACAGCCTCACACACACATCATACACACACATCACACACACATCATACACACACATCACACACACATCACACACACATCATACACACATCACACACACAGCCTCACACACACATCATACACACACATCACACACACATCATACACACACATCATACACACACATCATACACACACATCACACACACATCACACACACATCATACACACATCACACACACATCATACACACATCACACACACAGCCTCACACACACATCATACACACACATCATACACACATCACACACACAGCCTCACACACACATCATACACACACATCATACACACACATCATACACACATCACACACACAGTCTCACACGCACATCACACACACAACATACACACACATCATACACACATCACACACACAGCCTCACACACACATCATACACACACATCATATACACACATCACACACACAGCCTCACACACACATCACACACACAACATACACACACATCATACACACACATCATACACACAGCCTCACACACACATCATACACACATCACACACACAGCCTCACACACACACATCACACACACATCATACACACATCATACACACATCACACACACAACATACAAACACATCATACACACATCACACACACATCATACACACATCACACACACAGCCTCACACACACATCACACACAAAACATACACACACATCATACACACACATCATACACACATCACACACACATCATACACACATCACACACACACATCACACACACATCATACACACATCACACACACATCATACACACACATCACACACACATCATACACACACATCATACAAACACATCATACACACATATCATACAGACATCATACACACACATCACACACACATCACACACACATCATACACACACATCACACACACATCACACACACATCATACACACACATCACACACACATCACACACACATCATACACACATATCATACAGACATCATACACACACATCACACACACATCACACACACATCATACACACACATCACACACACATCACACACACATCATACACACACATCACACACACATCACACACACATCATACACACACATCATACACACACATCACACACACATCATACACACACATCATACACACACATCATACACACATCACACACACACATCATACACACACATCATACACACACATCATACACACATCACACACACATCATACACACAACATACACACACATCATACACACAACATACACACACATCACACACACATCACACACACATCATACACACACATCACACACACATTACACACACATCATACACACACATCACACACACATCATACACACACATCATACACACACATCATACACACATCACACACACACATCATACACACACATCATACACACACATCATACACACATCACACACACATCACACACACATCATACACACAACATACACACACATCATACACACAACATACACACACATCATGCACACACATCACACACACATCATACAAACACATCATACACACACATCATACACACATCATACACACATCATACACACACATCATACACACATAACACACACATCATACACACACATCATACACATATCACACACAGAGCCTCACACACACATCACACACACATCACACACACACATCATACACACATCACACACACAGCCTCACACACACATCACACACACAACATACACACACATCATACACACACATCATACACACATCACACACACATCATACACACACATCATACACACATCATACACACATCACACACACATCATACACACACATCATACACACACATCACACAAACATCATACACACACATCACACACACATCATACACACACATCACACACACATCGTACACACACATCATACACATATCACACACAGAGCCTCACACACACATCACACACACATCACACACACACATCATACACACATCACACACACAGCCTCACACACACATCACACACACAACATACACACACATCATACACACATCACACACACAGCCTCACACACATCACACACACAACACACACACATCATACACACACATCATACACACATCACACACACATCATACACACACATCATACACACATCACACACACACATCACACACACATCATACACACACATCATACACACATCATACACACACATCACACACACATCATACACACACATCATACACACACATCATACACACATCATACACACACATCATACAGACATCACACACACACATCATACACACATCATACACACACATGATACACACACATCATACACACACATCATACAGACATCACATACAAACACATCATACACACATCATACACACACATCACACACACACATCATACACACACATCATACACACACATCATACAGACATCACATACACACACATCATACACACATCATACACACACATCATACACACACATCACACACACATCATACACACACATCATACACACACATCATACACACATATCATACAGACATCACACACACACATCATACACAGAACATACACACACATCATACACACATCACACACACATCATACACACACATCATACACACACATCACACACACACATCATACACACATCATACACACAGCCTCACACACACATCATACACACACATCATACACACACATCATACACACATCACACACACAGCCTCACACACACATCACACACAAAACATACACACACATCATACACACACATCATACACACATCACACACACATCATACACACATCACACACACAGCCTCACACACACACATCACACACACATCATACACACATCACACACACATCATACACACACATCACACACACATCATACACACACATCATACACACACATCATACACACATATCATACAGACATCATACACACACATCACACACACATCACACACACACATCACACACACATCACACACACATCATACACACACATCACACACACATCACACACACATCATACACACACATCATACACACACATCATACACACATCACACACACACATCATACACACACATCATACACACACATCATACACACATCACACACACATCATACACACAACATACACACACATCATACACACAACATACACACACATCACACACACATCACACACACATCACACACACATCATACACACACATCGTACACACACATCACACACACATCATACACACACATCATACACACATCACACACACACATCATACACACACATCATACACACACATCATACACACATCACACACACATCATACACACAACATACACACACATCATACACACAACATACACACACATCATACACACACATCACACACACATCATACAAACACATCATACACACACATCATACACACATCATACACACATCATACACACATCATACACACACATCACACACACATCATACACACATCACACACACAGCCTCACACACACATCACACACACAACATACACACACATCATACACACATCACACACACATCATACACACACATCATACACACACATCATACACACATCATACACACACATCATACAGACATCACACACACACATCATACACACATCATACACACACATGATACACACACATCATACACACACATCATACAGACATCACATACACACACATCATACACACATCATACACACACATCATACACACACATCACACACACATCATACACACACATCATACACACACATCATACACACATATCATACAGACATCACACACACACATCATACACAGAACATACACACACATCATACACACATCACACACACATCATACACACACATCATACACACACATCACACACACACATCATACACACACATCACACACACATCATACACACATCATACACACATCATACACACAGCCTCACACACACATCATACACACACATCATACACACACATCATACACACACATCATACACACACATCATACACACATCATACACACACATCATACACACACATCACATCACACACACATCACACACACATCATACACACATCACACACACAGCCTCACACACACATCATACACACACATCACACACACATCATACACACACATCACACACACATCACACACACATCATACACACATCACACACACAGCCTCACACACACATCATACACACACATCATACACACATCACACACACAGCCTCACACACACATCATACACACACATCATACACACACATCATACACACATCACACACACAGTCTCACACGCACATCACACACACAACATACACACACATCATACACACATCACACACACAGCCTCACACACACATCATACACACACATCATATACACACATCACACACACAGCCTCACACACACATCACACACACAACATACACACACATCATACACACACATCATACACACATCACACACACATCATACACACATCACACACACAGCCTCACACACACACATCACACACACATCATACACACATCACACACACATCATACACACACATCACACACACATCATACACACACATCATACACACACATCATACACACATATCATACAGACATCATACACACACATCACACACACATCACACACACACATCACACACACATCACACACACATCATACACACACATCACACACACATCACACACACATCATACACACACATCATACACACACATCATACACACATCACACACACACATCATACACACACATCATACACACACATCATACACACATCACACACACATCATACACACAACATACACACACATCATACACACAACATACACACACATCACACACACATCACACACACATCACACACACATCATACACACACATCGTACACACACATCACACACACATCATACACACACATCATACACACATCACACACACACATCATACACACACATCATACACACACATCATACACACATCACACACACATCATACACACAACATACACACACATCATACACACAACATACACACACATCATACACACACATCACACACACATCATACAAACACATCATACACACACATCATACACACATCATACACACATCATACACACATCATACACACACATCATACACACATCACACACACAGCCTCACACACACATCACACACACAACATACACACACATCATACACACATCACACACACATCATACACACACATCATACACACACATCATACACACATCATACACACACATCATACAGACATCACACACACACATCATACACACATCATACACACACATGATACACACACATCATACACACACATCATACAGACATCACATACACACACATCATACACACATCATACACACACATCATACACACACATCACACACACATCATACACACACATCATACACACACATCATACACACATATCATACAGACATCACACACACACATCATACACAGAACATACACACACATCATACACACATCACACACACATCATACACACACATCATACACACACATCATACACACACATCATACACACATCATACACACACATCATACACACATCACACACACATCATACACACATCACACACACATCATACACACACATCATACACACATCATACACACACATCATACACACACATCATACACACATCATACACACACATCATACACACACATCACATCACACACACATCACACACACATCATACACACATCACACACACAGCCTCACACACACATCATACACACACATCACACACACATCATACACACACATCACACACACATCACACACACATCATACACACATCACACACACAGCCTCACACACACATCATACACACACATCACACACACATCATACACACACATCATACACACACATCACACACACATCACACACACATCATACACACATCACACACACATCATACACACATCACACACACAGCCTCACACACACATCATACACACACATCATACACACATCACACACACAGCCTCACACACACATCATACACACACATCATACACACACATCATACACACATCACACACACAGTCTCACACGCACATCACACACACAACATACACACACATCATACACACATCACACACACAGCCTCACACACACATCATACACACACATCATATACACACATCACACACACAGCCTCACACACACATCACACACACAACATACACACACATCATACACACACATCATACACACAGCCTCACACACACATCATACACACATCACACACACAGCCTCACACACACACATCACACACACATCATACACACATCATACACACATCACACACACAACATACAAACACATCATACACACATCACACACACATCATACACACATCACACACACAGCCTCACACACACATCACACACAAAACATACACACACATCATACACACACATCATACACACATCACACACACATCATACACACATCACACACACACATCACACACACATCATACACACATCACACACACATCATACACACACATCACACACACATCATACACACACATCATACAAACACATCATACACACATATCATACAGACATCATACACACACATCACACACACATCACACACACATCATACACACACATCACACACACATCACACACACATCACACACACATCACACACACATCATACACACATATCATACAGACATCATACACACACATCACACACACATCACACACACATCATACACACACATCACACACACATCACACACACATCATACACACACATCACACACACATCACACACACATCATACACACACATCATACACACACATCACACACACATCATACACACACATCATACACACACATCATACACACATCACACACACACATCATACACACACATCATACACACACATCATACACACATCACACACACATCATACACACAACATACACACACATCATACACACAACATACACACACATCACACACACATCACACACACATCATACACACACATCACACACACATTACACACACATCATACACACACATCACACACACATCATACACACACATCATACACACATCACACACACACATCATACACACACATCATACACACACATCATACACACATCACACACACATCACACACACATCATACACACAACATACACACACATCATACACACAACATACACACACATCATGCACACACATCACACACACATCATACAAACACATCATACACACACATCATACACACATCATACACACATCATACACACACATCATACACACATCACACACACATCATACACACACATCATACACATATCACACACAGAGCCTCACACACACATCACACACACATCACACACACACATCATACACACATCACACACACAGCCTCACACACACATCACACACACAACATACACACACATCATACACACACATCATACACACATCACACACACATCATACACACACATCATACACACATCATACACACATCACACACACATCATACACACACATCACACAAACATCATACACACACATCACACACACATCATACACACACATCACACACACATCGTACACACACATCATACACATATCACACACAGAGCCTCACACACACATCACACACACATCACACACACACATCATACACACATCACACACACAGCCTCACACACACATCACACACACAACATACACACACATCATACACACATCACACACACAGCCTCACACACATCACACACACAACACACACACATCATACACACACATCATACACACATCACACACACATCATACACACACATCATACACACATCACACACACACATCACACACACATCATACACACACATCATACACACATCATACACACACATCACACACACATCATACACACACATCATACACACACATCATACACACATCATACACACACATCATACAGACATCACACACACACATCATACACACATCATACACACACATCATACACACACATCATACACACACATCATACAGACATCACATACACACACATCATACACACATCATACACACACATCACACACACACATCATACACACACATGATACACACACATCATACACACACATCATACAGACATCACATACACACACATCATACACACATCATACACACACATCATACACACACATCACACACACATCATACACACACATCATACACACACATCATACACACATATCATACAGACATCACACACACACATCATACACAGAACATACACACACATCATACACACATCACACACACATCATACACACACATCATACACACACATCACACACACACATCATACACACATCATACACACAGCCTCACACACACATCATACACACATCACACACACAGCCTCACACACACATCACACACAAAACATACACACACATCATACACACACATCATACACACATCACACACACATCATACACACATCACACACACAGCCTCACACACACACATCACACACACATCATACACACATCACACACACATCATACACACACATCACACACACATCATACACACACATCATACACACACATCATACACACATATCATACAGACATCATACACACACATCACACACACATCACACACACACATCACACACACATCACACACACATCATACACACACATCACACACACATCACACACACATCATACACACACATCATACACACACATCATACACACATCACACACACACATCATACACACACATCATACACACACATCATACACACATCACACACACATCATACACACAACATACACACACATCATACACACAACATACACACACATCACACACACATCACACACACATCACACACACATCATACACACACATCGTACACACACATCACACACACATCATACACACACATCATACACACATCACACACACACATCATACACACACATCATACACACATCACACACACATCATACACACAACATACACACACATCATACACACAACATACACACACATCATACACACACATCACACACACATCATACAAACACATCATACACACACATCATACACACATCATACACACATCATACACACATCATACACACACATCACACACACATCATACACACATCACACACACAGCCTCACACACACATCACACACACAACATACACACACATCATACACACATCACACACACATCATACACACACATCATACACACACATCATACACACATCATACACACACATCATACAGACATCACACACACACATCATACACACATCATACACACACATGATACACACACATCATACACACACATCATACAGACATCACATACACACACATCATACACACATCATACACACACATCATACACACACATCACACACACATCATACACACACATCATACACACACATCATACACACATATCATACAGACATCACACACACACATCATACACAGAACATACACACACATCATACACACATCACACACACATCATACACACACATCATACACACACATCACACACACACATCATACACACACATCACACACACATCATACACACATCATACACACATCATACACACAGCCTCACACACACATCATACACACACATCATACACACACATCATACACACATCACACACACAGCCTCACACACACATCACACACAAAACATACACACACATCATACACACACATCATACACACACATCACACACACATCATACACACACATCATACACACACATCATACACACACATCATACACACATCACACACACATCATACACACATCACACACACATCATACACACATCACACACACATCATACACACATCACACACACATCATACACACACATCACACACACATCATACACACACATCATACACACACATCATACACACATATCATACAGACATCATACACACACATCACACACACATCACACACACACATCACACACACATCACACACACATCATACACACACATCACACACACATCACACACACATCACACACACAGCATACAAACATCACACACACAGCATATACACATATCACACACAGCATACACACAGCATACACACATTACACACACAGCATACACACATCATACACACATCACACACACAGCATACACACAGCACACACACATCACACACACAGCATACACACATCACACACACAGCATACACACATCACACACACATCACACACACATCACACACACAGCATACACATATCATACACACATCACACACACAGCATACACACAGCACACACACATCACACACACAGCACACACACCTCACACACACATCACACACACAGCATACACACAGCACACACACATCACACACACAGCATACACACATCATACACACATCACACACACATCATACACACATCACACACACAGCATACACACATCACACACACAGCACACACACATCACACACAAAGCATACACACATCACACACACAGCATACACACATCACACACACAGCATACACACATCACACACACAGCATACACACATCACACACACAGCATACACACAGCATACACACATCACACACACATCATACACACAGCATACACACATCACACACACATCACACACACAGCACACACACATCACACACACATCACACACACAGCACACACACATCACACACACATCACACACACAGCACACACACATCACACACACAGCATACACACAGCATACACACATCACACACACATCACACACACAGCATACACACAGCATACACACAGCACACACACATCACACACACATCACACACACAGCACACACATCACACACACATCACACACACAGCATACACACAGCATACACACATCACACACAGCACACACACATCACACACACATCACACACACATCACACACACAGCACACACACAGCATACACACAGCATACACACATCACACACAGCACACACACATCACACACACATCACACACACATCACACACACAGCACACACACATCACACACACAGCACACACACATCACACACACAGCATACACACAGCACACACACATCACACACACAGCATACACACAGCATACACACATCACACACACAACATACACACAGCATACACACAGCACACACACATCACACACACAGCACACACACATCACACACACATCACACACACAGCACACACACATCACACACACATCACACACACAGCATACACACAGCATACACACAGCATACACACATCACACACAGCACACACACATCACACACACATCACACACACAGCACACACACATCACACACACATCACACACACAGCATACACACAGCATACACACATCACACACAGCACACACACATCACACACACATCACACACACAGCACACACACAGCACACACACATCACACACACAGCACACACACATCACACACACATCACACACACAGCACACACACATCACACACACATCACACACACAGCACACACACATCACACACACATCACACACACATCACACACACAGCATACACACATCACACACACAGCACACACACATCACACACACATCACACACATCACACACACAGCATACACACAGCACACACACATCACACACACAGCACACACACAGCATACACACATCACACACACAGCACACACACATCACACACATCACACACACATCACACACACAGCATACACACAGCATACACACATCACACACACAGCACACACACATCACACACACATCACACACACAGCATACACACAGCATACACACATCACACACACAGCATACACACAGCATACACACATCACACACACATCACACACACAGCACACACACATCACACACACAGCACACACACATCACACACATCACACACACATCACACACACAGCACACACACATCACACACACATCACACACACAGCACACACACATCACACACACATCACACACAGCATACACACAGCATACACACATCACACACATCACACAGACATCACACACAGCATACATACATCACACACAGCATACACACAGCATACACACATCACACACATCACACAGACATCACACACAGCATACACACATCACACACACATCATACACACATCACACACACATCACACACACATCATACACACACATCACACACACATCACACACACATCATACACACACATCACACACATCATACACACACATCATACACACACATCACACACACATCACACACACATATCATACACACACATCATACACACACATCATACACACACATCACACACACATCACACACACATCATACACACATATCATACACACACATCATACACACACATCATACACACACATCACACACACATCATACACACACATCACACACATCATACACACACATCATACACACACATCACACACACATCATACACACATCATACACACACATCACACACATCATACACACACATCATACACACATATCACACACACATCACACACACATCATACACACATATCATAGACATCACACACACACATCATACACACAACATACACACACATCATACACACATCACACACACAACACACACACATCATACACACACATCATACACACATCACACACACATCACACACACATCATACACACACATCATACACACACATCATACACACATATCATACAGACATCACACACACACATCATACACACAACATACACACACATCATACACACATCACACACACATCATACACACACATCACACACACATCATACACACATCATACACACATCATACACACACATCACACACACACACACATCATACATACACATCAGACACACATCACACACACATCATACACACACATCATACACACACATCAGACACACATTACACACACATCATACACACACATCATACACACATCACACACACACATCATACACACATCACACACACAGCCTCACACACACATCACACACACACATCATACACACATCACACACACAGCCTCACACACACATCATACACACACATCATAAACACATCACACACAGCATACACACATCACACACACATCACACACACAGCATACAAACATCACACACACAGCATATACACATATCACACACAGCATACACACAGCATACACACATTACACACACAGCATACACACATCATACACACATCACACACACATCACACACACAGCATACACACATCACACACACAGCATACACACATCACACACACATCACACACACATCACACACACAGCATACACATATCATACACACATCACACACACAGCATACACACAGCACACACACATCACACACACAGCACACACACCTCACACACACATCACACACACAGCATACACACAGCACACACACATCACACACACAGCATACACACATCACACACACAGCACACACACATCATACACACAGCATACACACATCACACACACATCATACACACATCACACACACAGCATACACACATCACACACACAGCACACACACATCACACACAAAGCATACACACATCACACACACAGCATACACACATCACACACACAGCATACACACATCACACACACAGCATACACACAGCATACACACATCACACACACAGCACACACACATCACACACAAAGCATACACACATCACACACACAGCATACACACATCACACACACAGCATACACACATCACACACACAGCATACACACAGCATACACACATCACACACACATCATACACACAGCATACACACATCACACACACATCACACACACAGCACACACACATCACACACACAGCACACACACATCACACACACATCACACACACAGCACACACACATCACACACACAGCATACACACAGCATACACACATCACACACACATCACACACACAGCATACACACAGCACACACACAGCACACACACATCACACACACATCACACACACAGCACACACACATCACACACACATCACACACACAGCATACACACAGCATACACACAGCATACACACATCACACACAGCACACACACATCACACACACATCACACACACAGCACACACACATCACACACAGAGCACACACACATCACACACACAGCATACACACAGCATACACACAGCATACACACATCACACACACAGCACACACACATCACACACACATCACACACACATCACACACACAGCATACACACATCACACACACAGCATACACACAGCATACACACAGCATACACACATCACACACACAGCACACACACATCACACACACACATCACACACACAGCACACACACATCACACACACATCACACACACATCACACACACAGCACACACACATCACACACAGCACACACACATCACACACACATCACACACACATCACACACACAGCACACACACATCACACAGCATACACACAGCATACACACATCACACACACATCACACACACAGCATACACACAGCACACACACAGCACACACACATCACACACACATCACACACACAGCACACACACATCACACACACATCACACACACAGCATACACACAGCATACACACAGCATACACACATCACACACAGCACACACACATCACACACACATCACACACACATCACACACACAGCACACACACATCACACACACAGCACACACACGTCACACACACAGCATACACACAGCATACACACAGCATACACACATCACACACACAGCACACACACATCACACACACATCACACACACATCACACACACAGCATACACACAGCATACACACAGCATACACACAGCACACACACATCACACACACACATCACACACACAGCACACACACATCACACACACATCACACACACATCACACACACAGCATACACACATCACACACACATCACACACACAGCATACACACAGCATACACACAGCACACACACATCACACACACAGCATACACACAGCATACACACAGCATACACACATCACACACAGCACACACACATCACACACACATCACACACACATCACACACACAGCACACACACATCACACACACAGCACACACACATCACACACACAGCACACACACATCACACACACATCACACACACAGCACACACACATCACACACACATCACACACACATCACACACACAGCATACACACAGCATACACACATCACACACACAGCACACACACATCACACACACATCACACACACATCACACACACAGCATACACACAGCATACACACATCACACACACATCACACACACAGCACACACACAGCATACACACATCACACACACAGCACACACACATCACACACATCACACACACATCACACACACAGCATACACACAGCATACACACATCACACACACAGCACACACACATCACACACACATCACACACACAGCATACACACATCACACACACATCACACACACATCACACACACAGCACACACACATCACACACACATCACACACACAGCACACACACATCACACACATCACACACACAGCACACACACAGCACACACACAGCACACACACAGCACACACACATCACACACACATCACACACAGCATACACACAGCATACACACATCACACACATCACACAGACATCACACACAGCATACACACATCACACACAGCATACACACAGCATACACACATCACACACATCACACAGACATCACACACAGCATACACACATCACACACATCATACACACATCACACACACATCACACACACATACACACAGCATACACACATCACACACACATCACACACACAGCATACACACATCACACACACATCACACACACATCACACACAGCATACACACAGCATACACACATCACACACATCACACAGACATCACACACAGCATACACACATCACACACAGCATACACACAGCATACACACATCACACACATCACACAGACATCACACACAGCATACACACATCACACACATCATACACACATCACACACACATCACACACACATACACACAGCATACACACATCACACACACATCATACACACATCACACACACATCATACACACATCACACACACACATACACACAGCATACACACAGCACACACACATCACACACACATCACACACACAGCATACACACATCACACACACATCACACACACATCACACACACAGCACACACACATCACACACACATCACACACACATCACACACACATAACACACACATCATACACACAGCACACACACATCACACACACATCACACACACATCACACACACATCATACACACAGCACACACACATCATACACACAGCACACACACATCACACACACAGCATACACACATCACACACACATCACACACACATCACACACACAGCATACACACATCACACACACATCACACACACATCACACACAGCACACACACATCACACACACATCACACACATCACACACACATCACACACACATCATACACACATCACACACACATCACACACACATCACACACACATCACACACACAGCACACACACATCACACACACATCACACACACATCACACACATCACACACACATCACACACATCACACACACATCATACACACATCACACACACATCATACACACATCACACACACATCACACACACATCACACACACATCACACACACATCACACACACATCACACACACATCACACACACAGCATACACACATCACACACACATCACACACACATCACACACACATCACACACACATCACACACATCACACACACATCACACACATCACACACAGCACACACACATCACACACAGCACACACACATCACACACACATCACACACACATCACACACACATCACACACACAGCATACACACATCACACACACATCACACACACATCACACACATCACACACACATCACACACACATCACACACACATCACACACACATCACACACACATCACACACACATCACACACACATCACACACAGCACACACACATCACACACAGCACACACACATCACACACACATCACACACACATCACACACACAGCATACACACATCACACACACATCACACACACATCACACACACATCACACACATCACACACACATCACACACATCACACACACATCACACACATATCACACACAGCACACACACATCACACACATCACACACACATCACACACATATCACACACAGCACACACACAGCACACACACATCACACACACATCACACACACATCACACACACAGCATACACACATCACACACACATCACACACACATCACACACACATCACACACATCATACACACATCACACACATCACACACACATCACACACATCACACACATCATACACACATCACACACATCACACACACATCACACACATCACACACATCACACACATCATACACACATCACACACATCACACACACATCACACACATCACACACATCATACACACATCACACACATCATACACACATCACACACATCACACACACATCACACACATCACACACATCATACACACATCACACACATCACACACACATCACACACATCACACACACATCACACACATCACACACACATCACACACATATCACACACAGCACACACACATCACACACATCACACACACATCACACACATATCACACACAGCACACACACATCACACACAGCACACACACATCACACACACATCACACACACATCACACACACATCACACACACATCACACACACATCACACACACAGCATACACGTTATTTCCACAGATTCCTTCCACAAAGCTCTGTTTTTTATCTTTATGTTCAGTATGTATGAGGATAAAAACATTTCCTTAAGCAGAACAAGTCCATTGTTACTGAAATGTACAGATTTACTGCTTGCATCTTTTTTGTTTTTTCATCTCCATCACACCATGCTTTTTTATTTTTTTTTATTACAATCTAATTCATAAATCACTCGACACCATCATGGAGTTTAAGTTAAGATCACAAAATCTGTGAAATCCTGAAGGGACTGATGAATAATCTGCTCCTGCCTCCACCTTCACATTTATCTCACAGTTTTCCTTTCAATACATTACTCTAGAAACATCTGGATGTTATTTTTTAAATAATTTTTTGCACCAAAGCTCACCTCAGAGGTTTGGGACTCGAGTCTGATCTCAGGACATTCTTTATAAGTTTTGGGATTAAGAGCATTTCAGGCCCAGACAGGGTCCAGCCTGAGACCAGAGGCAGATGAGTCCAGAGGGAGTATGACGACACAACAGACCCGAGGCCTGATGCTCAGATTCAGTGTTTTTTTTCTTTCTAAGCTCACGAGGTACAGTATTATCACAGGATGTTCAGAGTAGCCACCAAATCCAGCTGTGCTTCACACTGACCTATATTCAAGAAAATGAAGATGAAGTATGCAGAACAAATGCGCTCTGCACTGATTCTGGTTCATGGAACTGACCGTTCGGTCTCACATGGCTGAGACTGAGAGAGAGAGAAGACGGAGAGAAGTTTCACTGTGTATGTGATCTGTCTCCAGAACCAAAACAATAGTTTTCTGTATCGACTCGGATTTGTTGAAGATCTTTTGGCTTTTGTACTTGGACTTTTCTCAGTCTCGGGTTTTGGTCTCACAGGACATGGTCCTGCTTTTCAGCAAAGGTTTAGAAAAATACTGTTTTTGACCAGACATCAGTACTTCTTCTAGTAAACAGCCTAATCTCTGGAAAAACATGACTCGGTCTTTTAATCTTAGCTGGACTTGGACTTGGACATGACAGTGGCGGTCATGACTACAATGCTAGCTTGCCTACCTCTCTTAGCAAAACATTAACTGTAATAAATTTATTCCAAATGTTCATCAATTCAGAGCCTGAGGTGTTCTGGATATTTTATAATTGTACTGTAATGAAAGTAAAATATCTGATCTGGGAGAATCAGACCGCTGTGTAATTAACATTTAGAGAGTGTGTAGCAGATGGATTTCTGCCATGTGATTAGCAGAAGCAGTGAAACACCATGGAGGTGCCAATACTTTGTTCCCAAGAAACCTGAAAAAAATCCCTTTTGTCAAATTTATACATGATATTCAGAGCCAAAAGCAAGACGGTTCACACCTGAGGATTGACTGTAGAGCCCATTTTCCTCTTCTCTTCTACAGTAATTAGCTCACTGAAGCATGTAGCAGCGACTCTACAGCGCTAAGCCGTTAGCGCTAAGCCTCTAGCTGAGCAGCTCATTCTTTATTGCTGATAACTCTGCTCCTGCGCTGACGCGTAAATATAATGAAGCAAAATGCGGACGTGTGCATGCTATCCGTCCAGCAGCGTGGACATGCAATAAACAGGAAAATACAGGAAGTCGAGCCACAAAATCCATTCTGACAGCAGCAACGTAGCGTTCACGAGCTTCTGTCAGCGACCGTCTGGGAAACACAGAGATTTCAGCATTAGAGAACCGTTTAGAAAGTTCTGGATGTTCTGAAAGTTCTAGATGTTCTGAATGTTCTGGATGTTCAGGACGTTCAGGATGTAGAGGATGTTCTGTACCTGTTTATTTCCTAAAAACCTCGACAAAGGGTGAGATTGATTAAAACATTATCTCGTGATCTAATTAAATTACACTGAGGATAAATAATCTGAGATGTACTTGGGTTCAATCTCAATAAAATATGCAAAGCTTATAATTAGGTTAAATCTTCTAAATAAAAAAAAAGATATTTAGGCTAAAATAAAAGAAATATAATTGTACAAGAAATGAACAAGAAATGCAAAATATAAATGAATGATTATTATATTACAGTAAAACATTCTACAACTATAATTATGATAAATGCTGTTTATGTATATATTAATAAAGAAATCTGTACCATATGAGGAATAAAAAAGTCCAAAAATTTACACAAGGATCATTTCATTAAGTATTCCCATAATTCTACACAGTATATATACAATATATATATATATATATATACATTGATCAGGCATAACATTATGACCACCTGCCTAATATTATGTTCAGCAGTTTGATCAACAGTAGCTCGTCTGTTGGATCGGATCACACGGGCCAGCCTTCTCTCCCCACGTGCATCACTGAGCCTTGACCGCCCATGACCCCGTCACCGGTTCACCACTGTTCCTTCCTTGGAACACTTATGATAGATACTGACCACTGCAGACCGGGAACACCCCACAAGAGCTGCAGTTTTGGAGATGCTCTGATCCAGTGGTCTAGCCATCACAATTTGCAATCTCTATCAATGCATCCATCCATCCATCTATTCATCCCTCTCTCACTTTATCCATACATGCATCCTACCCTCCATCCATCTATCCATCCATACATACATATATCCATTCATCCCTCCCTCTATCCATCCATCCATCCATCCATCCATCTATCCATTATATCTACATATATATATATATATATATATATATATATATATATATATAATTTTTTCATCACATTATTAAAACCTTATTCTACAATTGTTATTTTCTCTCTATTATTTCTATGAAGTCATTAAATGTTGGCTACAGCTATTTCAATCATTGCTGTTGAATCAGTGATTTTTTTTATTTATCTTAAGTCCTGACAGTGACACGATGTCATCTCTTTCTTCATCAAATTATTATTAAAACTAAATAACCAGTCAGTTAATGAGCTATAGTTCTAGTGGGCTGACTCCTCTGCTAGGGCTAGCTGTTAACCTGCCTTGGAAACCCTGCTCTCATCATCAGTGCTACTTAATCAGGTGTGAGTTCCTCTACAGAAGCAGAACCTCTGGTGTTTATTTGTTCTGGAGTACTCAGGTGTGTCTCTACATCATGCCAAGCACAATGAACATCAGCTATGCCCTCAGAGACCTGAGAGAAGCATCTGTTGCTCCTCATCAGTCTGAGAAGGTCATAAGATCTCTCCAGATCTCCAGATCTGAAATTCGCTATTCTACAGAGAGAAGAACTGTTTACAAACGGAGAGCTTCAAGACTCCCAGACTTCCCAGGACTGAACATCTCAACAAAATACAGAGTTTAAGACTCAGAGATATATAAAGAACACCCAAGAGCTGCTTCATGTGACCCACAGGCCTCTGTTTGAAGAAAGAATATAAATAAATAGAGAAATAAATTATAAGCAACTGAAAGATCACCTCGATATCTCCGAGAAGTGTATTGTGATATCATTTATCTCAATATCGACACACCAGCCATTTCAGCCAGCTCTACTCTGAACAGTGCTGAACAATACGACACTAAGAGCTCAGTGTGTGTGTGTGTGTGTGTGTGTGTGTGTGACCTTCAGCTCGTTAACCTTCAGCTCGCAGCTCTGGAGGAACTCATGCATTAAACATGGAGGCAGTGGATCAGAAGAAGCTCACCGCGGAGCCAGGAGACTTTATTCTTCGGCCGAATCGATCCCACCGTCTTCTCTCTGGCTTTTCATGTCACTCTGATAACGCGGACGGAACATCTGAGGCGTCGTGGTGAGATCTCGTCACAGAGTAAAAACACACACACACACACACACACACACACACACGCAGTCGACTTGCAGCTAAAAAGAACTAAATGAAAGCTGTGTTTTTCTTCTGTGACCAGGATTTAAGATTTCTCCAGCAGGGGTTACTGGAGTTCACACAGCTCTGGAGAAACAGATTCATCTATTTGAGCTGACAAACTGCAAGTAAACATCATGTTGGGGTTTGTACACACACACACACACACATACACACATACACACACACACACACACACACACACATGCTCTGCGGGGCAAATTGTCAACACAGCCAGTGATTCACAATGTGACTGTGGAGAAGCCCTGCACCTGAGGGGACAGGAAAATGAGCAACACGTGTAACACACACACACACACACACACCTCTTCTTTCTTTCTTTCTTTCTTTGCTTATTTAATTTATTCATTCATTCTTTATTCAACTATCTGTCTTTCTGTCTCTCTATTTATCTATTTGTTTGTTTGTTTGTTTGTGTATTCATTTATGAGTTAGAGTTAAGGTTATATGTATATAAAATGGCGGTGAAACTCCGCCCCCCTCACACTTCATCTTCCGTGAGCTCTTAGTGGAATTGCCTGTGGACTGAAGATCGTGTGTCCAGCTGTGAGGATTTGAAAGCATTTGGAATCTTAAATCCAATCTAAAGCTTCACGCTGCTCTTCATTGGTTCTGAAAGAGGCCCGGCTGTGAGTTCTGCTTCATAACCCGCGTGATTTAATGTCTGAGCTCATCAGTGCTGATTTACAACCGCACTCGGGTTCAGGATCCGAGACCAACCTTCGCTCGTGTGCTGAAGATAAAATACATAAACAGCTGCTGCGCGTTAGCCTTAAATTAGGAAAAGTGGCTTTCAGCTTAGTCAGGATTAACGTAATGAGTCTGGATTAAAGAGAGAACAATTCTGAGAAAGAGAAGATCCATCCATCCCTGCACCCATCTGTCCATCCATCCCTGCACCCATCTGTCCATCCATCCCTGCACCCATCTGTCCATCCATCCCTGTATCTATTTGTCCATCCATCCCTGCATCCATCCATCCTTTCTTCCACCCAACAATCTATCAATCCATCCATTCATCTGACAGTCCCTCCCTCCATCCATACATACATACATTAATCCTCCATCCATCCATCCATCCATCCATCCATTCTTCAATCCATTCAACAATCCATCCATACATACATCCATTAATCCCTCCCTCATTTTTACATACATACCTCCATCCATCCCACCTTCCTTCAATCAAACAATTTATCCATCCATCCATCTCTCCCTTTCTGCTACCATCCATCCATCCATCCATCCCTTTCTCCTTCCATCCATCTATTTATCCATCCATTCATCCATCCATCCATCCATCCATCTTTTTTCTCTCTCCCTATCAATACATACAAAAATTCATCCCTCCCTCCCTCCCTTTGTCCTTCCATCCATCCACTCATCCATCCATCCATTTTCTGCACTGTACACATCCCTGTGAATGAGCTGCTACAACAGTATTAATATCACATTATTAATATAAAGCTGTGATTTATTTTCTAGCTGCAACAACCTTCAGATAATTATTATTATCACATCTGGAATCATCTGATAAAGTTGAAGAACTCACCTGATCCTGATATGCGAAGAAGAGGATGATGAACAGAATCTCCAGCAGGAAAATCAGGAGCAGCAGGACAAAGAACTGGGGAGAGAGAGAGAGAGAGAGAGAGAGAGAGCGAGGTGAGACAGATGGAGTATTGTGTTCCTCAGTATAATAAGGGAGATGCTCTGCTGTCTTGGCTGCTTGTTTCCAGATGTTTACTCCAGACAGACCTCACGCGTCTCGCACGTGTCTCAGCATATCTCTGTCATGTGCTTCATATCAAATCAGAAAAAAAAACCCAGTTCACGTTTCAGCTCCGGTCAATCCCTCAGTGTCCGTCTGTCATCCTTTACAGGGTCAGAGAAGGAGAGAGGAAGAAGAGCGATAAAAACCCGCTCAAACCCATGAGTGACCGTATCAGGAGCTGATCTAACAGACGTGTAACACACAGCCACGTGTTCGTCTTCTCACGTCTCGTCTGTAAAGCAGCTAAAGGAATTATTTATCAGTGTGAATTAGGTGTGAAATCGAGGGAAAAAGGTGTTCAAAACAAAACATTATCATTCTCTCGGCTTTTCTTCTTCCTGTGTGTTAAACTCAATAAACCTTTAACTTTAACACTGAGCGCTAACAATAAGCAGACAATTAGCAGTTTATTTTCATTCATACACAGACTTTAAAGTTAAGAAAAGGATATTTTCACATCAACAATTAGATCTCATGAGCAGTAACACAACATGCAGTTTCATTTTATTATTATTTTTTTATTTTGGGGGAATTTATAACTTATTTTTCAATTTTTTTTTTGTAGAAGCAAGCTAAAGTATTGTGAAAACATTTTTTTGAAAAAAAAAATCAGTTCTTTAAGCCATTAATTCATTTATTTTTCTTTCTACAATTTATTTATTTAAGTTCTCTTAGATAGATAGACAGATAGACAGATAGACAGATAGATAGATAGACAGATAGATAGATAGATAGATAGATAGATAGATAGATAGATAGATAGATAGATAGATAGATAGATAGATAAAAGGTAGAGTGTTAAGTCAATTGTGAAGCTCTGCTAGAGAGAGAGAGAGACAGAGAGAGAGAGAGAGAGAGAGAGAGAGAGAGACAGAGAGAGAGAGAGAGAGAGGAATAACAGGAATAAAACACTTTGAGATGGAATGTTTTAAATTATTAACCTCAGATTATTGAGGCTTGGATTGTTCTCTGGTCTCCTGAGTGACGCTGAATCAACGTTCAGCCATAAGGGTGCACAAACTTTTGCACACAACTGTACTGTTTATGTGCTGCAGATTTTAACGAGATTCTTTAAGACCTTTTGTATGTATGTGTGTGTGTGTGTGTGTGTGTGTCTGTGTTTGTGTATGTGTGTGTGTATGTGTCTTTGTGTGTGTGTGTCAGCAGCTGATGTATGGGGTGTGTATGATCTGGTCAGTTGCTGGTTTTTACAGGATTAATCGTTCCTAACTCTCAGTGAGACAGAGTAAGCGGCGATCTCTCCATGCTCTGAATCTCGATTATTCCGGATGGATTTTTCCCGATATAAACATGTAAAGCCGATAAAGCCGTGATTCCTGATTCAGGTGGAATGTTTTCGGAACAGCAGGTGGTCTTTCTGATTCTTCAGAGTGAACAGCGTTCCACTGTGGTGTATCGAGCCGTGAGGACAAGAGCAAACATCCCTTAAAGAAATAGAGAGAGAGAGAGAGATAGATAGATAGATAGATAGATAGATAGATAGATAGATAGATAGATAGATAGATAGATAGATAGATAGATAGATAGATAGATAGATAGATAGATAGATAAACATTACAGTAAACAGGGGGAAAAACATTCTGATGTAAATCCACAGTAATGTAGGTGAAAAGATAATGACGTTACACTGCAGTGTGGAGAATAATGGGAGTGTTGTTTAAAATGATTTGGTTGTTTATTTGCTTTGTTGGAGTTATGGTGATTATTAACGCTCCTTCTCATCAGGACTTACATGAAAACTCTTCAGCTGATGTTCAGGATGATGCTGAGCTTCAAAACACAGCCTTAATTCTTATCTTTATTCAGGTCAGTGCGGCTGGGGGCGGAGCTGGAGCCGTGCATGATGGGGAAAAAGAAACACGCTGGTCCATCAGAGAGAGAGAACATGGTGAAGAACTAGCTTCTGGACAGAGAGAAGAGACCAGAGAACAAACAGTAACTCAGAGCTGCAGGAAAATCCACACCATGTTCCAGAGCGACAGCCAGCAGCAGAGAAATTACTCAGAGAAAAAAAATCCAGTCCAGTCCAGAAGGTACGAGAAGAAGATCAGAATATGGTACAAAAGCCACAGGGAGAAAAAATCACATCAGTAAAATGAGCAAAAATGAAGAATTTAATGGAAAATGAGAAGCAGATGAGTGAAGGTCAGCAATCAGATGAGCGTGAGAGGAGTTTCTTTATGAGCGTGATCGGTGTGACACGTGAGATAAAAACGCAGACTGAAACCCAGATATCACTCTTTGTATCACGATCATAATACCTGCAGTGAAGTAAAGGACCGGAGCGGCGCGATAAGGAAATGACCACAGGATTCACAGAGATGTATTTTACTCTGTTCACTCTGAGCTGTGAGGAGGAGGAGGAGGAGGAGGAGGAGGAGGAGAAAAGAAACCCCGGTGCTGTGCCGTGTCATTTCCTGCTCTGTAGAGAAGAGATCATTCCGCACGCTCTCATCGGGAAGCGCCGGCTCCACGGGAAAATCAATAGCTGGATATCGAGCGATGCTGGAGAGGTCAGCAGTACACGCAGGAAGGAAACTGAAATGATGGTCGTGAATGATTTAACTCTGGTCAGACCTGAGAGCAGAGGAAGAGAGGACGAGAGCAAGAGGAAGTTTCTGAATTGATCGCGCTTACCGTTAAGTTTAAGGCTGATGTCACAACTTAAACACGGATAAAGTTTCCTTCACATGAGCTTGTGCTCACAATTCAGATAAACGACCTCAAAAAACAAAAAAAGAATTTAAACCTGTTAACGAAACTGTAATTGTATTGAACATAAATTCTTTGCTAAAACTTCAAACTCAAATGATTGGTCATCAGATGCTGAGTAATTCTCCTGGACAGCAGCTCTGACAGCAGCGCAGTTTTAAATGAATGAGCTCGCTCTAATACGTTAGTGACAGGGACGGTTGCCATGGTGACGTTTTCTATAAGTAGAAAAGTGTGTGTGTGTGTGTGTGTGTGTGTGTGTGTGTGGAAGGAAGGAAGGAGTCTCCAGTGTCAGCGCTGTGTATAAGTTGGAACATCTTCACAACAGAAGTTTACAATTCTTTACGGTTTCTATGGCAACAAGCTGTGATTTTTTCATTTTTTTCTCTTATTAAGTTGAAGAGAGAGAATAGAGAGAGAGAGAGCTGCTATAACGTAAGTGAGAACAGGAAGTGATTTGTTTTAAATGCAGCTATAAATGGATAATAAGTCCAAGACGTCCTTCTTAATTAATAAAAGAAAGAATTATCAGTAAGTGGTTGTAGTGGTATCAGTAAGGGCTTGAAACCTGATCTTTGGGCAACAACCCAGAGCCTTATCTACCACCACCCCAAAGCCCAGAGGCATTTTTTCAGCAGTTTACTGTAACAGAAAGAGAGTTTATTCCTTACATTTCGCTCGAGGGCTCGAACTGATTCATTTTAATTTATTCGATGATTTAATTCTCCAGCTTTGTGAATCCACTTTAACAGGAAATCAATGGCAGAGCGTCGAGGTTACAGAAGGAAGAGGAGGAACATGGATATTCACTCATCACCTCGTTTATCTCGTTTATCTGCTCTCTTTCAGTTTAATTGAGATGTTTCATTTCCTGCTACAGATTCTCGATATGACCCTTCATTATGCTCAACAGCGTAAGGACACAGACTCAGACTGCAGCTCGGGGGGACGTGACCTGGGTTTAGTCAGGATGCTGAGATGAACTTTGACCTATCGCTTGGCTGGAAATTCAGCACTGGGAGTCGTTTATCGGCTGAACGATATGGGCTGGCTTATGGGCCGAATAAAAAAGAAACAAGACTGCAGAGTGCCCCGAGGTTTACAGCGCTCGGCCCGTCTTTATGGATTTTTCACTAAAGATGTGTTTGGATGGTTTCACGCTGAGCTCTAAGGAGCAAGTCTGAGATTATATCCTCATTATCATCATCATCCTCATCATCATCATTATAAAGAATCATTTCGGTTTATATGATTGTTTTAGAAAAATAACAGCCTCATTTAAAATAATAGCACATTAAAACACAAAGCCATTTCCCTTCTGAACAGCATCAGACGCTCATCGTGTCTCGACTCAGATACGAACAACCCGACTTCTGACTCTCACGTCACTCGTTCCTCCAATCAGACACGTGCGATCGGACGCCTAGTTTCCAACAATCCCGACAAATCTCTAAATCTCGATCCTCTTCTTCTCTTCGTCTAACACACGGCTGACGCGTGAAGGCTCTTGAAACGGACATGACAGCTGAGCCCAAAGTGCCTCATTAAGGAGATCGTCAATGAAGCCTGAACAAAAAATAAAACCCGACCTAATAAAAGAGCAGGTTTAAATGTCAAAGCTAATGCTAACAGCTCGCATCGTCTCGGTCGCTGTCGTCTGACAGCGTCCATTTAGGAAAGGGTAATGAGAACGGCTGCTTCTGCTCCCATCATCCGTTTAGTAATAAAGTTCTCCGCATGCTTGTAAAGGAAGACCTTTAGGAACGTAGAGAAGAGCTTTTCGGAAATGAAACTAAGCTCAATCTTCTCCACTGAGACTCTAAGACATCCAAGCGAAAGAATCACACAATGCTAATGCACTTCATTTTTATTCAAATCAGCATCAGCATCAACAATATGGAGAAACATCTACTCACAGCAGGTCTGTGAAACTCGGCCACATCCACGCTTCCATGCATCACTAATGAGGATGATCTAAAAGATGTTCTTGTGAATTTAATATAGATGGAAATCTAAAATATATCTCCCGGCTCTCTGGACTGAAGGTTTGTTTGTGAAGTCGGTTCCTGCTGAAGAAAATCAGAAGGCTGATGTTTATTTCTTGTCTTTGAAAACAGGGGTCAGGATTCTGGACTGATGCACCTTTAAGTGGCCTGGAGTGTAATTCAGACACAATTTGGTTGGGTCGAGAGGAGGAACAAGAGATCTAGCAGGTTAGATACTTCCTGTCAAGAGCCTCACGTTTCTCCTGACCTCCAGCTCTCTTCTTCTGTTGATCTGCTCTGTACAGTGTCTTCCAGACATAAAAGGTCCTTCCTCAGTGCTGCTTAGCTCAGAACAAGATTATCTATAGGAAGTCATAAACAGATGAAGATCTCTCCTTCTCTTCCCTCTCCATCTTTATACCATCACCGCATCAACACTTCTTCACTTTCTTCAGAGGTTTTTTTTTTTAGCAAGATCTGCCTCCCATCAGTGGTCCTCACTCCCTCCTTCCAACTCTCTAACATGTTTCTTCTCCAAATCCTACAAACATTCAGTAATTCCACCACATGTCCACTGGATCCCATCCCATCACATCCACGATGCTCCAGAAATCTCCTCCATTTTATCACATAAAAGAACCTGATTCCAACCAACCTGGTTTCAAAGCTGAGCTTCTGGATCAGCCAACGTGCCATCGATCCTGATTCTTCTTGATGCTTGCTGAGTTTGAGCATAATATTATCCATACTGATATCAGTGGATGGTCACCTGGATTTGGTGACATCTACGTCTACATCTTCTCCATGCAGATTTTCACTGGTGTTCCACACGGGTCAGTGTTTTCTCTTCTTCTCATGGAGAAATCTTCATACAGCCTCTCCTACATACCCTCTTCCTCAGGAGGCTCTGGATGGCCTCCTAAACCTCTGGGCTCCTCAAAGTTCCTCAGATATACACACACAGAAATTCATGCTCTTTCACCCACTTTGGAGCTCGAACACACAGAGGTCCATAATGACGTCAGTCTGAGCTCTTCACACTTCCGAGGTGCAGCATATGGATGCATGGTAAGCCTGGTGTCTCATCCAGGGTGTGTTCCCACCTCACACCCACTGATCCACCTTGACTCTGACCAGGATGAAGCTCTTACTGAAAATAAATGAATAAATAATCAGAGATGAAAAGAAGATAAAACTTCTCCACCTCCAGTGCTCGGACCACCAACATCCAGATCAATCAGATGAAGTGTATCACAGCCTCAAACTCCACAGAAACTCGTCCAGCTCAGAGATTCCTCCTGTTCTGGTACCAGATCTGCACAGGAACAGATTCTCTCTGACGTAGATTTTTAAAAAATCTTTTTTTAAACTGCTGGCTGGAATAAGCTCAGTGCTCAAAAATGGCAGCATGTCATGGTGTGACAGATGGAAACGTCGCCCTGCCATCTTTTCTTCCATATAAATCCTTGCAGGATGGAAGTTTTTTTTTTTTTAAAAAAAAAAGCTGGTGTGATATCACAATCTGGCAATGTGAAACATCCTGATCTCCAGAATCATGAGGAAATCAGACGTCCAGAGAAGTCCAGGTTACGAGGATGTATTTGTGTGGAATTTAATGATTATTTATCACACTAGGAACAGTAATAACATCTCATAACAACGATGCATCAAACCTGAAGGAACTTCTCAAGATAGACCTCCAGATACCTGGTGCAGCATACAGGAATCAGCATGCAAATAGAGCCACATCAATCTTTTTCATTTCATTCAGTACGTTTTTATTTATTTGATAGTTTGTTTGTTTGTTTGTTTGTTTGTAGCCGCCAGTTTTGAAACCTGGAGCCTGCATTAATATCCAGCTTTCTTCTCAGCACATATATCTCCATGGCACATGTTCTGGGTTCAGCTCAGGTCTGTTTATCCCTCGCTCACAGATCCAGTCTGATGACTTTGCACTATAAAAGCTTTTCCCGACAGCTCAGGGAGGATTTTTAAGACTCTGTAGGACTCTTGTGTGCCATGAAGGGTGACATGAAGCTTTGTCAAACTCAACTCCTGCATTCATAGCGCGCCTGTCCTACTGCGGCGTGAAGAGATATGACTGCTAACGTTCCACCTGACTGCTGCACCCGCTGCTTATATTTCATCCGTTTCTTCCTATAGGCACTTCAGCAGGATTTTTTATTATTTATCGCCGTGCTGCTGTCAGATTCCGGATTCTAATTGCTCAGAAAGGTGCGCTCGACGTCTGTCTGGAATAAAGCGCAGGTTTATATTAATGCCAACGCGTTGTTGTTTCTATAGGAACAGCTCCTTCACAGGGATCGTTGACATGGTGTCAGGAGAAATGTCTTTATGTTACATATGAGGAAGGAGTCTCCAGTGTCAGTGTCAGTGCTGTGTTTCAGAGGTGAAGGTGGGAATTTCTGTGAAGTTTTCAGACATCTTCAGGACTGTTCAGGTGGTTTCTATGGTAACGTGAATAACAAGCTGCAATATTTTAATTTTTTTTTTTTTTTGTCTTATTAACTTTAAGCCAGAGAATAAAGGCTAGAGTCTGGTGATGAAACCAGTGTTTATAAATGATATAACACAAGCAAGAACTTCACAGGCATTAACCATAACCGTAAATGGATAAAAAAGTACAGGTTTCATTAATAAATATAAGATTATATTAATTGGTAAATCTATTTGTTGTGGTTTAAGGAGAATAAAACACCTGGGAATGTGCTGTTAGAGGAAAATAATCAGACCAAAACACACACACACACACACACACACAGACACATTTATTCCTTATATATTATTTAGAGTTTCTGAGCGTATACATGATGTAATGAGACTTTGTGGATTATTACGTTTTACTGAAACTTTTTGAAAATTCCGTATCATCGTTTCTAATGAAAAATTAAAGATTTGCCTCCAAAAAAAACCCCCAAACAAACAAAAAAAAATGAAGCTGATAAAATATTGAAGAGTTAAAGTGAGGCTGAAGGACAGAAATTGCTCTCGCTTGTTAGGATTCCTCTGGATTTTTGTGTCACGATGGTTTTGCATAATTTATTCTGTCAGGCGAGTTACAGCATTTCTTACAGAACTGTAACTATTTATACTTCCTCCTTTCGGAAGAGAAAAATTTCACTTCTTATTTATAATTCTGGCGTTCCTGCAATGCCGAGACGAGACAGAATAATTCCCAACGTGTTTTCTAAGAATTCACGCTCTGAGAAGAATCTGTACAACGTTCTAAAGCAATTAATCAGAAGGAGGAGATGAGTTTCTCTCCACACAACACTCACAAAAAAATCTAACACAGGATCACGACTAAAGACTCACAAACAATTAAAGAACATTTTATTCATCTTAGATTAAAATGAATCACTATAATGTTCATCATGGGGGTGTGGCTAGCCTGAAAACGTTCTTCATCACTTCTCTGAAGAATGGTTCTGAGTTTAATAAAGAGTAAAGGATAAAGAAATGGCACTGGTCTGATAACAGCAAAGCAAGTAATGGATCAGATCAAACAGTAGGATATTTGATATCAGATCCTGTAACAAAATTTGAAATTTATGATATGTTGATTTTATTTGTTATAATAATTTATTATTCTTTTTTTATTTGTTTTATTTATTATTTTATATTTTAGAATACTTATAATATTTACAATGTCAAATTTATTAATTTAATTTAATTTTGGAAGGAATTTGGGCGTGGCTCATTAAAATACCACAGCATGTTTAATGCTCTGATTGGCCACCATTAGCATCTCATTTGCATACGCATTCTCTCATCAGTTGAGACAAAAATAAAGCAGTTCGTCCCCGCAGTGCGGTCAGCACGGTACTCACGCTGAGAAGCAGGGGCCGGCTCTCCTTGACGGCGCCGACACAGCCCAGACACCCGATCACCATGATGATGGTTCCCACGGCAATGAGAAGATTGGCAGCAGACAGAGACGGCAGAGAGGTGGAGAGAGTAGCGAAGTTTCCTTGGGTGACTGACAA